>NW_027481078.1:0-61349 GCF_050403485.1 Sporobolomyces salmoneus
GAAACCGTTGCGAAACGAGATTCAATCAGAGCGCGAACGAGTCTTTCGTTTCTTCCACTCTCCTCTCCTCGCAACTTCCATACATGCCTCGCGCTCCAACATCGAGTAGAAAGCTACCATCACCTTCCCCGCCTATCCTCGCATCAGCAACGGGGAACGAGGCTTCCTTCTCCTTCTCGACTGATCGACATTCAACATCTCGTCGACCACGGAACAAGAGAACCCTGTTCGACTCGAATCTTAGTGTTGATCAAGTAGAGAACCTCCGACGCCAATCGAGCCTCAGCACGCTTTCCCTCTCGCCTCGGAGACCTTCTACCGCCAACTCGGGATCAACAGCGACGACGAGACCTCGGAGGGGCACGACTGGACTCGCGTACACGACTCAAGGAGATGATACGAGCTATATGGGAGAACAGGAGGAGGAGGAGGATCAGGCTCCGTGGACGATGGTGGATCGAATGAGGAATTGGAGGAATGATGCGATGACCCAACATCTCTACGATTCGGCAAAGTTCTGGGGTGGAAAGGTACTCGGTCTGACAGGTGAGCACTCTCATTCGCTCCTAGCGTGTACTCAATGTGCGAACAACGAACTGACGGCAGCTTCTCTCGATTCTCTCCAGATAACCCCGACGACGCGTTCTGGCTCGCCCAAATTCACTTCCTGACGAGTCAATACGCACAGGCTGAGCGTATTCTCACCGCGTTGCGACCCGTACCCGCCTCGACTGCCTCGACTTCGACTGCCGCTTCCGCGAGTCGACTCACCGATTCGAGTCTCGCTTGTCGATATCTCGCTGCTCAATGTCAAGTACGACTAGGGAAGTGGGAAGAAGCGTTGGATATGGTTGGGAGAAGAGGAGGGCTCATGACAGAAGGAGAGAGTGGAAAAGGAGATGGAGGAATCAAGGTCAGTTTCACTTTCCTCGCCGCAATTTCAGAGAGTCAAACTGATCTCGATCGTATTCCTGCACGACAGTTGACGGCATCTGCAGCGCATCTTAGAGGTCTCATTCATATGCATCTGAAGGCGACGAATCTTGCGAAAGAGGCGTTCATGGAAGCTTTGACTCGAGACGTCAAGTGTTTCGAGAGCTTCGAGATGCTAGTAGGGAGTGAGATGATGTCGAGTGAAGAAGGTGCGTCGTCGATTCGAACATCGACTCAAAGTCAGCAGCTAACAACACACTCGTCTTACGCAGAATGGGATTTCATCCAGAGTCTCCCTTATCATTCTCAAACGGAGGAAGACGCCGAGTTCATTCGAATGATGTACACTGTGCGACTCAAGAAGGTGACCACTCCATCGCTCGACCCAATGTCCCAGTATTGCTCGCTGACTCTAATGAATCTCTCGTTGCAGCTCGCACACAATCGCGAGATCGCAGTAGCCCGAAAGCGCCTCACAGAAGATTACTCTCTTGGAGACGATCCTGATGTCCTCTTCAGCTTGGCGGACGAGATGTATAGCGGAATGAGATACGGAGAATGCTTCAAAGTCACGACGAAGTAAGCTCGTCGAATCTGACCGCATCCGTCCCATCTCGCTGACTCGCTCGTCAATGCACAGGATCCTCAACCTCAATCCCTCTCATCGTCCGACTCTCCCTCTTCACCTCTCTTGCATGCAACAAATTCCGAATATGCGATCTCGACTCTTCCTCCTCGCTCACGAGATGGTCGAGAAAGAACCGGACGATGCGATCAGCTGGTACGCGGTAGGACTGTGGTACTTCGCTGGAAAGCGATGGGAAGAATCTCGTCGGTTCTTTGGGTGAGTCTCTCGAAACCTTCAAGCTTTTCTTGCTTATCTAACAAACTCGTCTCTCTTCTGAATAGGAAATCTGTCTTGATCGATCCTCGATTCGGGCCGGCTTGGCTCGCTTACGCTCACTCGTTCGCCTTCGAAGGAGAACACGATCAAGCAATCACGGCCTACTCGACGGCCCATCGACACCTGTCGGGATCGCACCTCCCTCTCATGTTCATCGGCATGCAACATCTCGGATTGAGCAACGTCGAATTGGCCGAGGAGTATCTCTTGGCGGCGAGGGAGCTGTGTAAAGACGATCCTCTCGTCCTCAACGAGCTTGGAGTCGTTTGCGTTCACAATGCGGAGTAAGTCTTGATCTAAGCTCTCTGAACTCGCTTCTGAAGAGTTGCTGACGACAACGCTCGCAGGTATAATCGAGCGATTCAGTTCTTCTCGGAAACTTTGGCTCTCGCTCGAAACGTACAAAGTTCTCAAGCTGCCTGGTCAACAACACATCTCAACCTCGGACACGCCTATAGGAAACTACAGTACGTGCTCCTCCGAGTTGTCATCGACCGGCGTTCAAGCTGACGCATTCTTTCGACGTTCCCAGACGATATGCTGAAGCGCAAGCGTCTTACCGAAAAGTGATCGACCTCGATCCGAGAGCTGCGGCAGCTTATAGTGCACTCGGTATTGTCGAGCACAGACGAGGAAACTTTCAGGATTCAATCGCTCGTTATCACGAAGTATGGGACTCGACTTTGCGAATCAGTAGTTCCCTTCGCTGATTCGTAGTCTGGCTCGGTACAGGCTCTCGCATTAGCACCGGGGGATCCCGTAACGTGCGATCTACTCCAACTCGTCCTGGACGACGTTTCCTCGCAAATCAGCTCGAAATCATTCCCTTTCCCCGGTCTTCCCCCTCGAATCATCGACGACATCGACCGACAGGTAGCTCAACTCGACGCCGACATCCTCTCTGAACTTGACTCGTCATCGCACTCGAGGAGAAGAAGCGCTGCGACAAAGAACGGACAAGAGCAGGAGGAAGAACCTGAACTTTCAATGGCGCTTCAGACGAGGAGCGAGGAAGGGATCGAAATGAGTCTCGAGGAAGAACCAGAGGAGGAAGAAGGAAGTGAAGGTGAGACGATGGACATGACTGGGGAATAGCGGATCGAATTGTCCGAGACATTGAAAGACAGTCCACGTGAAACGAAACTCGCGATCGAAACTTTCAGCTCGAATGGCAGCGCTTTTCCCCGCGCGCGATTGCCGTGAAACAGAGAGCTTGACGAGTGACGAGTTTGCGAAGAGGACAATTCGAAAGTTGCGAACTTCGAGTCGAGCTGAAGCGCTGACCCAAAGTCGCTTCTTTCGATTCACTTCATCAACACGCTTCACGCATATCTCATTCTCTACGACTAGATCATTCCCAGTCAATCGGCTTCGCCAGACCACCGCAACATCAGAGGTTAAAGGTCGAATCGCCAAGTCTCAGTCTTCATCTCCCAACAACAAACCCTCATCCAATATCGTTACTCGCGCTTTGTATGGTAGCACAGTAGGGATCTAGCTTGTTCCGAATAGATTGCGGGTATGGCGTTCCTACGGAAATGGGGGAATTCCTCGACACCCAACACTCCGGGCGGTTCAAACGGACTCGGCAATGGAACAGCAACCGGAGGAGCAGCGACAGGAGCGGGAGGCAAGGACGGTGCAGTAGCAGCAGAATGGTACAGTGATACACCTGGAGAGCGGTACTTTGGAATGGAGAACGTGAGTTGTCTCGCTCGCTTCACAAACCGGATCAACAAGCCGTCATCTCTCTCGCGTCGTACTGATACAACTTTCGTCTCTGATACATATTCGTTCAACGTCCAATAGTTTGGCAATACCTGGTGAGTCTCCCTTGTTCCCTTTCGTCTCCCCACTCGGATTCGGATTCATTTCTCTCAACTGATTATCCGTGTCCCGCATCGGTCGATCGATATCCAGTTACGCCAACTCTGTCCTTCAGTCGCTCTATTTCGCGAAACCCTTTCGACAACTCGTAGAAACTTATCAACCTTATTCCCCTTCTCCTCCCCTTCCTCCTTCTTCCAATGCTTCCTCCGTCCCGACCGCTCTCAGCACATCTCCTTCGACTCCTATACTCGACTCCTTAGCTACAAATCCTAGTCCTCCCATCTCTTCCGCCTCTTCCCAAAACAACGCTCCCCTTTCTCGACCTCCAGCAACGACACGGCCCATCACTGGTGGAAGTCGAGGTGGAATCTTCTCTCGTCAGCGACAAGGTTCCGTATCGACAACAACGAGCGACGCTTCGAATCCCTCGACTTCTCCTCCCGTCGGCACTCCTCTCACCCACACTCTCACGAATTCTTCTTTCACCGGAGTTGGTCAACCAGTCCTTCAGAACGGCGCAATCGCTCGTGAAGTTACCGCTGCAGAATCGACCCTCCTGACAGCATTACGAGACCTCTTCTCGGCCATCTCTGCTCAACCGAAATCGATCGGAACTGTCGCTCCTCAAGCGTTCATCAATCAATTGAAGCGGGATAACGAGTTCTTTCGGAGTACGCTACATCAGGACGCACACGAGTTCTTGAACTTCCTCGTGAATGCGTTAGCAGAGATTCTAGAAAAGGAAGAGAAACGAAGGGCCGAAGATGAAGGAAGAGCGCCGAGTGAGCGACTTTTGCATTCCTGGACTCGCTTGGTCTATTCCAGCTAACTTGGGATGCGATCTCGTTCTCATCTAGGTCTCGTCGGAACGGGATTTGGTGAACACGTGAAAACTTGGGTTCATTCGCTGTTCGAGGGAATCTTGACAAACGAGACTCGATGTTTGACATGCGAGACAGTACGTTTCGTTCCAACCTCGTCACTGTGGCTATGACTGACGATTCCTCCTCGATAGGTAACATCGAGAGACGAAGCTTTCCTCGACTTGTCGATCGATATCGAACAGAATTCTTCGGTCACATCGTGTCTTCGTCAATTCAGTGCGAGCGAGATGCTCTGCCAACGAAACAAGTTCTCGTGTGACAAGTGTTGTGGTCTGCAGGAAGCTGAGAAACGGTCAGTCTCGACGATCCAAGTCAAGACTTGAAATTGCTGATTTTGATCGTGGTAACTTGCAGAATGAAAGTGAAGAAATTACCGAATCTCCTCGCGCTCCACCTCAAACGATTCAAATACGAAGAGAGTCTCCAACGTCACGTCAAGCTCACGTATCGAGTCGTGTTCCCGTTTGAATTGAGATTGTTCAACACGGCCGACGATGTGTCGAATCCAGATCGACTTTACGAATTATGGGCTATCGTTGTTCATATCGGAGTGTAAGTGCAATCGTCCGAGTTTCAGTTGTCTGCCACTGAAGGACGAGGCACTGTTTACAGCGGACCGACGCACGGTCACTACATCACGATCGTAAAATCTGGAACGAGATGGATCGTGTTCGACGACAACAACGTTTACCCGATAGAGCAATGGGAGATCAGTCGGTACTTCGGAGATACACCCGGTCAAGGCTCGGCGTATTGTCTGTTCTATCAAGCAGTCGATATCGATTCTCCCTTTTCTGGACTTCCACCTCAAGCGACCGAAGGACTTCGACCGCGAGCGGCGACGACAAGCTCGGCTTCGACAGGAGGAATCACTGGAACATCAAACGCTTCGAAAGTTGTGGAGGATCCTCCACCGATACCCCCTCTACCTCCAGCCGCAGTCGAAGCGAATCTCCCTTCAGTTCCGCCAGTCGAACCCTCTCTCGAATCCCCTCCCTCCTCCGTATCAGTCCCCGTAGCTCTCGTCGACCCGACAGCAGCACTCGAGGCACAGAAGCCTCAAGAATCGGACCCTCTCCCTCCTCCTTCGAGCGTCGAACCACCATCTCCAACACCGAACGGACTCGCACTGCCTGCCTCAGGCGAAGGATCTGAGAAAAACGGATGGTCGTTACGGGGCAGATTCACACGGACGAAATCTCAAGCCGCCTCTTCTCGATCGACAAGCGGATCCGGCCCTTCGACTTCTTCTTCCTCTGAACCGGTTCCTCCCCTTCCGAACGACCCGATACCGACAGACTTCGCTGCACCGATGTCGAGCACACGGAGGAACTCGGTACTCGCTGATCCTCCGACTTCCTCGCCGAACGGATCTCCCGCTTCTCGATCGACTGGACTTCCAGCATTCTCCTCACCCGCTCGAACAGTCTCGACCGCCTTGCCGGAAGACGATCGTTCATCGACCGTCTCTGGCTCGACCGGTGCTTCTCCCGCTCTACCCTCTTCGTTGGATCGTCGACGCGATTCTCGACTATCGACCTTGGAAACTTCTCTCGCATCTTCGAGGAGTAGTTCCGTCGCTCCGTCTCCACTTCTCTCCGCTCCTCCTACTATTCTCCCTCTCCCTTCATCACCTTCGACTGGTCCCCTCTCGGCAACTCGAAACCTCTTCTCCCGCAACAAACCTCGACCGATTTCATCCCACGGTCGAATTGGAGGTTTACCGACTTCTCCTTCCGTCGGAACTGGTCTCGGCTTATCTCCCGGCCCTCCCAACGTCGCAGACCCTTCACTCGCTTCTTCAACGACTTCGACTCTCCGCTCTGCCCTCGGAAGACGACCTTCGACCGCGAATCCAGTTGTCAACTCGTATTCTGGAGGTCCTCTCGTTTCGACATCTCATTCACCTTCCGCCCCTGTCTCGAATGGATCATCGATACCGAACGGAGATCCCACGACTCACTCGTCATCGAGCTCTTCATCGAATCAATCTCCCGCTCCGACTCCAATTCCCTCCGCTCCCCCTCCTCTCTCGAAAAAGGAAGCTGAGAAACGGTTGAAGGAAGAGAAGAAGGCTCGGGAACTCGAAGCGAAGTTGAGGGAGAAACAACAGAAGGAACAGATGAAACAGATGAAGGAGGAAGCGAAACGACAGGAGAAATTGAGGAAGAAGCAAAAGGTTTGATACGCCTTATCTTTTCCTCCCCATGATGCTATTTGATCGTTACTACTTACCTTTCCATCTCTCTCACTTTACCTTGCTTGCATGCTCTTCGCCTTACAACTTGTACCTTGATCTTCCTGATATATCCCTTGTCGATAACTTTTGCAAAGTCCTCTCTAATGTTTAACGTTCTACCATCAATAGGTTTGCCTCGTGTTGAGAGTACATCATGCTGTCGAGTCTGGTCCGTCTCGCCCTCAGTATCGTCTGATTGGAACCGATCAGAGTCACCTCGGAGTTTTCCGGACAGAGCTTCATTCCGACTTGTACCGCTTCGATCTGATTTTGAACGATCTCTCATTCGTCTCGAGCGCCAGAGAATCGTCAAAGAGAGTAGATCAAGTTCAGATCAAGCAGAATCAGCAATCCAAAAAGTTTATCGATTCGCACTCAGAAATTCTGCGAGAGACGCGAACGCTCTCTCCTCCTTCACCTTTCACTTCACCTTATCCGTACGTCGCTATACAGTCCAGTAGCATGAACATACGAGCTGACTGAGCTTATCTCGTACTCCTCCCGTTTCCTCGCTTTGCCCGTGTTGATATGGCCCTCTCCCAACGAACGTTTCCATTTCGATACAGAACATGTCCATCTCCAAGATCCACGCTCGCCAAGTAAGTCATCGAATCTTACTAGGTCATCTATCAGCTTGCACCTAGCGCAGAGTGTATTCAGGTCGCGGTTCAATGGGAGATGAAATGTTGACTCTCGCTCCTCCTACCTCCGCTTGTTCTCTCTCTAGATCTGGGACTCCCGTGGTAACCCCACTGTCGAAGGTAAGTTGTCATTGTCCTATACGAGTGAAGATTCCGAGCTGATCATGTTCTTCTCATCGCAGTCGATGTTGTCACCGAGAAGGGTCAGTTCCCTCGCTGCTATGACCCGACTCACAGTACTCAATAGGAGTCGAAACGAATTGACAGGTCTCTTCCGTGCCGCCGTTCCCTCCGGTGCTTCGACCGGTATCCACGAGGCTGTCGAGCTCCGTGACGGTGACAAGTCGAAATACCTCGGAAAGGGTACGCTTTCTACGCATTCTGACTGTCCAAAACTGCTCATTGACACCTGAGGATTGTCCCTATAGGTGTTCTCAAGGCTGTCGCTAACGTCAACGACGTTATCGCCGCCAAACTCATCGAGGCCAAGCTCGATATCACCAACCAAGAAAAGGTTGATCAATTCCTCATCGACCTCGACGGTACCCCCAACAAGGGTAAACTCGGTGCCAACGCCATCCTCGGTGTCTCGATGGCCGTCGCCAAGGCTGCCGCTGGACAAAAGGTGAGAAAATCGACTTCTTTTCCCTTTTCCGTTCGAGTCACTGACCTCTCCTACGTCTACGTTCAGGGTGTCCCTCTCTACGTCCACTTGGCCGAACTCGCCGGTGTCAAGCCTCCTTACGTCCTCCCCGTCCCCGCTATGAACGTCATCAATGGTGGATCGCACGCCGGAAACGCTCTCGCTTTCCAAGAGTTCATGCTCCTCCCTACCGGAGCCAAGGACTTTGACGAAGCGATGCAAATGGGTACCGAAACTTACCACACTCTCAAGAACGTCATCAAGAAGAAGTACGGAATCGACGCTACCAACGTCGGAGACGAGGGAGGATTCGCCCCCAACGTCAAGGGTGCCGAGGAGTCGCTCGAGATCCTTACCGAGGCTATCGAGAAGGCTGGTTACACTGGCAAAGTTCAAATCGGTCTCGATGTCGCTTCCTCTGAATTCTACAAGGATGGCAAGTACGATCTCGAGTGAGTCATCTCCTTTTCGCTCTTTCTCGTTCGTCATATACTGAATCGCTCCCTCTCGTTGTATCAGCTTCAAGAACCCCAACTCTGACTCTTCGAAGTGGCTCACCGGTGAACAACTCGCTCAAGTTTACAACGAACTCGTCGAGAAGTACGACATTGTCTCGATCGAAGATCCCTTCGACCAAGACGACTGGGAGGCCTGGACTCACCTTACCCAAAACACCAAGATCCAAATCGTCGGAGGTGAGTCGAGAAATTCGGTTTTTCTCCTTCGAGGCGACTTCTGACGATTTTTCGTCCTTCTCTCTGTTCGAATGAACAGATGATCTTACCGTCACCAACCCCAAGCGTATTCAAACGTGAGTTTCTCACTGTCGGCGAATATTGCAATTCGCTCTCATCGAATATTGCATTTTTTTCTGTATCTGACTCGAGCTCTCATTCTGAACCAACAGCGCTATCGAGAAGAAGGCTTGCAACGGTCTCCTCCTCAAGGTCAACCAAATCGGTACCATCACTGAGTCGATCAAGGCGTACGTTTTTCTCACTCAGAGACCGATTCTTTGCGAAATAAACTCAAATGTGCCATTTCGGCGCCTCTTCACAGGACTCAACTCTCCCAATCCGACGGATGGGGTGTTATGGTCTCTCACCGATCTGGAGAAACCGAGGACATCACCATTGCCGACCTCGGTAAGCAAAATCCGGTTTTTTCTTCGCGCTTGACGATTTCGCAACTTCTGACACTTCTTCGTCGCCCTCTTGCAGTCACTGCGTTGTCTTGCGGATCCTTGAAGACTGGTGCGTTCCCTATCCTTTGAGCGCATGTGTTTCATCGTATTGATCCCTTTGTGATTTTAGGTGCTCCTTGCCGATCCGAGCGTGAGTCCCAATGGCGGTCTCTTCTTCGTCCCCTGAACCATAGCTGACGCTCTCCCCCGCTCTCAGGTGTCGCCAAGTACAACCGTCTCATTCAAATCGCCGAAGAGTGCGCCGCCAACGGTCAACCCGCCGAATACGCTGGATCGAGAGGTCTCGCTCGTGGAGTTACCGTACGTTCCCATGTCTTCGCATTTGCCTGTCAATCGCTGACTCGCTTGATTCTGATCGCAGGCTGCGGACCTCGCTTCGAAAAGCCAATAAAAGGATTTTCGAGCATTTTCACCTTCTTTCACTTTGATCCGTTGTTTTGTTCTTTTGTCGAGACCTCTCAGAAACCCTTGCAATTCGTGCTCTTTCGCTATACTCCGACGTCGTCTCATTGGCGGCTCCCATCGATCGGGTCTCGCGGGAACGAAAGTAAGCCTCTCGCACAGATCGCAGGACGACGTCCGAATGTCTCCTTCGAACTCACATTCAAACAGAGCCATAACCAGACGAGGAGCTACAAGCGAGCGAACGAATTCTCTCAGACGCGATAGGTCGAGAGCTGGGAACGAGAAGTCGACCATTGGGAACGCAAAACGCGAAAGCAGCTGGATCGTCTCTTCATCGTCGTGAGGGCACCTCTGTCGCTCCGCGACAAGCTGCAATAACAACGGGGCAAGAACGTCAGGTATAGAGCTAAAGCAGCAGAAGAATGATCCTGGCAAAGCAGGAGAGAAAGTGCACGAGCCAACTTCAAGTTTGTCGCGACGGGTTTCGAAGATCGTTCGCAGAGGCAGGCATTGTATGTCAAATCGGGGAGACCTCTTCGAGAGCGAAAAGCGGGTGCATTGAGAGAGACACAGAATCTGCAGCTCTCGATTGCTCGCGATCGTTGCTCGCAACTCTCCGAATCTGTTCTGTACTGCTTCACAAAACGGATTGCTCGGACTAACAGTAGGAGAAAGGTATAAAGAAGAGCAAGTGGGAGCTAGGCAAGCACAAGCAACGACTTCCTCATCTTCCGAATCTACCTGTACGTCTTCCCGAAAGCACCAACACCAGTCCCCCATCTCGACGATGACGACTTGATTCCGCTGTAAATAGCCTTCTGGTCTTTGCGTTCGAGGAGATCGCAGAGGTTTTTGATGAGGATGCGACGAGCGGAATCGACGATCCCAACTTGTTCCAAGGCCGAAACGGTCGTAAGACTGAGGAGACAAGAATCAGTAAGCGTATCGCGAGAGTGATAAAGAAGTGAACCCCTTACCCCATTTGGTTGACGATAGGGAGTAAAGCGAAACCTTCGTCGCAGAAGATTTGGACGACTTGATCTTTCGGAGTCGGATTGACGGCAACCTCGGCAGCAGTGGTTCCACCCCTGCAGCAAGTCTCGGAAGATCAGTCGAGAGCTAACACTCTGAGCGGGAGAAGGTTGAGCAAGCTCACGTAGGAACTCCCCAGGCAATCGACACCGACTTGTCAACCCTCGTCGAGAAACCTTGTTTGAAGTAAGCGAGATCCATGTTTACCTTTTCGACTTGTCGCTTTGCTTCGAAGGCGAGTTGGAAAAGGTGGTGGAGGGTGAACGCCGTCGATCGAACGTTCGAAACCAAAACGCAGAAACTTGGAGGGGCAGGAAGATCGTTGGAACTCTTGTTCTTCGCGACGAGCTTGTTGTATCCTCGTTGCCAATTCATCAAAGCGTACCACGCGTTGAGGAGGAAATCGAAGAGACGGTCTTCTCCTTCGAATTCGATTTTGACCTTGTTCGAGTCGACAACGAATTTCGTGTAACAATCGGAGACGGTATCCTTCTTACGTTGGACGAGGTTGTCAGACTGTAGTGATATATCACAATCAGTGGGAACGATCAGTATTCGAAAGGCATGTAGCAGATTTTAGCTCACCTTGATCACAGTGAAATTACGTTCGTTGGGGGAAGAAAGAATGATCTCAGGTTCGAACCCAGTCCCATCGTGTCCTGCAGAAGCCAAAGCCAACTGCATACCGAAAAGAGCTCCCTGTACGATACCAACGTCTCAGAATGAGGAGGATCGTCGAGGGAGAAAGTAGCAAAATACTCACATCGATTCTCTCTCCAGACTTCGCTCCGGCAACTTCGGCTTGCTTGACGACCTTCGAACGAAGAGAGTCTTGTACGGTGTCGAGGATGGCGATGTTGGGTTCGCCATCAGAGTCGGTCGCCGGTTGAATCTCGAGAGGGTAGAAAGGTTGTTGTCCTCGACGCACCAAAGGGACAACGAGCACTCCGGATTGAGTCCTAACTCCATTCACCGTATGTTGGTACCTACGTTGATTGAAGAATTCGGAAGCATTGGCGGGGGTTTCGTCGCCCCAGGGTTTCGTTGCCAAGAGCGCATTCCAGAAGTCGATCCACTTCAAACCCGACTTTTCCTGAACAGCATGAGCTAGAGTCCTTTCTCCTCTTACTCCAGCCATCACATCTTGAATGATTTGCGGGTCTTTCTCGAAAACCCAACTTCCAACGTTCCAATTGAAGTTCGTCCTGTTTCATCCAATTTTCTCAGTCGTGAATCCGGGAGAGAGGGAGAAAGATTAATGAGGATTGACTTACTCGGCACCATCGGTAGGCACACCCTCGTCCAACATAACCCTAACGACTCCGAGCCAGCTATTCGCCGGAGTAAGACGGATCTTGCGGTTGTTCGTAATTTGAATGAGTTGAGCAATGGTTTGAGACATCGTAGTGATGGTTGCTTTGATCGGTGAGTGTAGTTGATCTCCGAGGGAAAGGATGCGAGGTGATCACTGAAGAAGAGATAGAGAAGAGGGAGAGAGAAGAGAGAGAGAGAGAGAGAGGTGTGATCGATGTGGGGGAAAGAAGTTGAAACTTTCGAGTCACCACGATGCTTACACTCAGTCGAAATTTTCCGCTTGCGAGTTCCTTTCAAGTTCGATGACCGATCTGATCATAGAGTACCGTAGGAACCGAGTTTACAAGAACGTTATTCTCAGCAAAGACGAAGCAACCTCGAAACGAAAAGTTGGTAGTCTTACAAGTGCGAATGGTGCATGGCGGTCGACAGCGAGGACGTCCCAGATAGACGGTACAGTATTTAGTTACCGACGCAAGGCGAAAAGGTCGGTCAATACGAGCGTCGAAGCTGCCGCCGACGTTCAGGCTGCCGCTTTCGCGAAAACACGAAGATTGATTCTGCGAGTGCATCGTAATAGCGTTGGGTAGGGCGAGTCAGTTGTAGAAACGGCCAAGTCGAGAGAGAAGAATAGGCGGGAGGAAGATGAGGAATCATCCGAGCAAGAAGGGGAGAAAGACGGGAGAGAAGAACGTACGAAAGAGACATCATCCCAGCTCAATTCTTCCCCCGCCGTCGTTTACGCACTGCCGTCCTATCTAGTCGACTTGTTCCCTGATTGTTCCTCAACAAACTACCTACTCCTCACTCAGTGTTATCCGGTTTTCGGCTGCTGGAATCTTGGGTGACCGGTCTCCACAACGCTTCGAGGTCAGAGCTTCTTGATCCGTTCTCGAGCGACTCTTCGACCTGCAAGCGTCCGTCATGAGCTGAGCAGCTCTGCACTCATCATCGGCGTTTGGTGAGGAATGTAGCGGAGATCCGAACTTGAAACCTCCTGAGCTGGTCTGAGAGCCGTAAGTCGGCGCAGCTATACTGCCTGTCTGCTGCATCAAATGTGCACTCTCCTCGTGACAGGGCGGACGATTTGTCGGAATTCGATAACACCTGAAATTTGACTGAGATCGATAAACTCCCCCGAGCTTGTGCTGGATGCGAGGTGTCACTCTGAAGAACTGAGCAGGGTTGGTCGGTACGAGCGGGTGTCGGAGGCTGATGGAGGAGACAGAGTGGTTCGATAGGTGCCAGTGAAAGTTTCGGTCCCGGGCCGCGGGTCGCTCGACTTCGCTTGCTCTTTCCCCCTGCCCCTCTGCCTCCCCTCCCTTCGCCTTGTCATTCGGTGCAGACGTCTCTTCGGACCCAAAACAGAACCAAATTCGACACAACGCAGACTATAAGCCTTTTCGAGCGGTCAACCCTCTTCTCCTCTCCCCGTACTCGTAACTCCAGCTCGCCACGGCGTAGGACGGATGGCGCTACGCTTGTATGCGTACTCGGCTGAAAGAATAGGAGGCTATGAGGACAAGACAAAGTAGAGCAAGCTGACTAGCTCTTTGCTTAGCGGTATTGAAGGTAAGCACCGAGTTTCTAACTTCTCCGTCTCTTGGGTTCGGGTGCGTGTTCGAGTCATAAGCTGAGAAGTCATTAGGAGGGACAGGTTCAAATTGTAGCGTGTAGCTTCGAAGTTCCCCTGAAATCGTCACGAACGTTCTCAGCACGTCGAATCGGAGTTGAACTTCGATAAAGGCGCACAGCGTAGCTCACGGAAGCCTACTCCTCTCGCAAGCCAGCACGAGCATGTACAAGGAGTTGACAGTGTAGCCGAGCTCGGAGCAGTCTCTCGAGTTTCGGTCCTTCTCGAAATCCCTTTGGTACGTCCCTGTCGCAGTTCTACCCAAAGCAGCTCAGGACTGACTCTGCTCATTCGGCTTCGTGCTCAGTCGCATTAGAAGTAAACCAACTTGGCGTCGGATGCGTTCCGAAAAGTCTCCGCGGAGTTTTGGAGAAAGTTGAAGGAAAGAGAGAAAGAAGGGCCACGAATACCCGCTCTCTCCACCCCGTCTCTCTGTGCCAAGACGACACTCCTACAATGACCGGATCAGACAAATACGGTACGAAGCGCCACTCACCAGCCCCTCGAGTCGACCCCACTGCTATGCTCGCGCTCGCTCGAACGCAGGCAGCCGCCTCATCCTCATCAACGAACTCGACCTCCTCTCGTCCAGCTCCTCCCGTCGCAGCTCTAGGTGAAGCACCCGATTCTTCGAACAAACGTGAGTACCTTTCGCAATGATCCAGGGGCAAGGTTGGGCTGACGCCGCAGAGGAATCGTTTTGATCAGAAACTCCGCTTCAAGTGCTTCAAGGACTCGTTCTCGACTCCGAGAACGTCAAGCCACTCATGAACCTACTCACGAGTATTGCAAGCTCTTCGGGACCGCGACAAACGAAAAGAAGTCGCGAGATGGAAAGTGCCGGGACGCCGGTGCGAACGACGACGAAGAACTCGGCCAGAGTCGCGACTTTCAACAAGAAGTACAGTGTGAGTGACAATGTGACTCTATCAGCTCGATCGTATGTCGCTGATTCCCGAAGGATCCACAGCCCGGTGAAGTTAGAGGATCAGTCGTTCAGGTTCGCATCGAAGTCGCGAAGGTGGATACTTTGCAGCAGATTCTTGAAAACATCGAGTTATATACCGAGTTGGGGGTCGATTTGGAGAAACGACGTGAATTAGTTGAGGAGGAGATGAAGGAAACGGGTCGAGCGGTATTGCGAGATCTCCGAAACAAATATCAATGGCTCAGCTGGGTAAATTTATCGATTGTTTGCGCTACACGAGACTATTGGCTGACGTTGTGGTCGTACAGGGATCTCGTTGGGAGTTAGCCTGTCTCGTCAAACATGCATTCCCGGATCAAACTTCTCTCGACTGCGCCGAACAGGCTCTCGCCTTCCTCGAGTGCTCTGATATGACAACCGTCAACAACGTCATTGCCTCGTTGAAGATCTACGTCGAAGAATTCACGACTGAGGTACGTCGACTCGTCTCCTCAACGAATCCGAATGCCGGAGGCTGACTCCGTCGTCCTCTCTCCAGGATGTCCCGATCGAGGCAGAATTTGAACTCCTCTGCAAACTCGCAAAGATCAACGAATTCGTCACAGCGCTCACTCCTCGTTTCGGTCTTGATAAAGAAATGGATCCGGAATGGGTCGACGGAGGTTCATGGCGCAATGGATTCCGACATGGTCCTCCTCAAGCTCCATTCTACCAGCTCCTCACTACTCGTTTGAAAGCTCAAGATTGGAAAAAGCTCATCCGACGTTTCAGTCCTCTCTTGCGAGATTGGTTTGAAGGGAAAGGCGATCAACGAGCGAGCACCTACGATGTCGAAGCGAATCCGATGCACATCTGGCACTGGGACGAAACTCATTCACCTTTGACGGAGTTCTCAAACGCATGCTTCGGTCCAACGCCGGAAGGACACGTAAGTCTTCTCTCTCGACTCCAAAACTGCTTTCATTCGACCTGACTTGCTCTCGCCCTCCTATCGTTGTGATGCAGTCGATCCTCATCAAACGTGCCCGTGATGACGGCGTTCTCGGCCCCTATTTCCGTTACACCGTCGACAAGGAGAACAAGGCAGTTGGTGGTCCGAAGAAAGGAGGACCTGAGCTATTCCTCGAAGCCATCAAAGAGGTATCTTCTGACGGTTAGTTCACTTCCTATCGTCAAACTCTCCGCGCTCGAAGAAGGAGATCGAGCGAAAAGAGCCTTCGACTGACTCGTTTCCGATACAGGCAAAATCCCTCTTTTCGCCTACAGTACCACCTTCATCGATGAATTGATCCTCATTGCCGCCGCCTACCATGCTGGAGCGCTCGTCATGGAAGGAAAGATCGTCACGAAAGTACCGAAGAAAGAGTCGCTCAAGAACAAGAACGGAGGATTCCTACTCGAATACATGCTCCACGGCAGCCTTCACACCGCTACTCTCCTCAACATTGGACGTGTTGTCATCGCCGCTAACTCCACCTACCTCAAACAGAAATCCGTCACGGCAGCCTCATGGTTCGCCTATCGCCTCTCCATCCCAGGTCAAGAAGAAATGAAGATCCCCGGGATCGAAGCCCACGACATCAAACCAGCGAACTTTGCTTCAGCTCTCTCGAAGAAGGCGAATACGAAGGAAGGGAAGTGTAGTCTTGATATCTTCCACGAAAACATCATTACCCTCGACTTCAAATCAATGTACACTCACTACACGAATCCATCAACTCGCTCGGAAACCTCCTCTCCTCCATCTCCAAAACGCCCCCGTCTTTCTCTCACTTCGGCTCATTCTCAAGGTAGTGAGGCTTCGGCTTCATCCGATGAAGAAGAAAGCGGTCAAGACGAGCGCAACGACGAACTCGCAACGGTCGACGAGGAACACGAGGGAATGGATCTCGCCGATGGACTCGATGATGGTGCTATCTCTGAGGAGACTTGGAGAGGCTTTGAAGCGAGATGGAACGCAATCCGTTCGAAGCACGGAGTATGGATCAAAGCCGGAAAACGTGAGTTCTCTTCGAGGTCTGTTGACGACTTTCTTCGAATCAGACTGACAAAGATCGCAAATGATTCAGCCGGAACGAGGAAGTCCTCGGACTGAATGAGCAGTCGACTGGATTGAGTCGGAGCGCGGTCGTATCTTCAAGATCGAGCTCATGAAAGTGTTCGAATCGATTTTCTTCTCCCTTGTCTGAGCTCTTCCCGCTTGTATCGCCGCTACCCCGAGCTGTGAGGACGGTTCTAGTCTTTGTATGATCCTTTGTCTGTGTACACCGTATCATGCTCTCAGGGAACGAGTATCGCGAGCGTGCGAGAGTCACTCCTCGATTCGACGTCTTTCGAACGAAACGAAGAGAACTGGCTCGAATCAACGAGCACCGGGGGAACCTGCAAGCGTAGTTGAAACGTATATGTCGAAACTAGCGTGCTCCGGCGAGTTCTGTGAACGAGGAGAGGAATCTGGCTTGTTGCATCTTTCTTCCTCTACGAACCACCATCGACCGCTGAAGCGCTCCCCGACTACCTCAGAAGCATACCGAGACAATTGAGAGTCTCGGGAACCAGGTCAGCCCTCTCTACGGTCACTCTAACGCGCGCTTCAGATGTTCATCTTCAAGGCTCCTTTCGGATGTAACAGCAACGGCTCCTAGCCCCAGAAGATTCCCCGGTAACGCACTCACAGGTAAGTAACAACCGACTCAGCCTGCTTTCGGATCATCCGGTGAGAGTCAGTGACCGGTTCTCTGAGCGCTTTTCGCTGACCTCTCCGTCCTTTTACGCATAACCGATAGTCGAGAATCCACCGTCTACGATGCGCATAGAGAGTTCCGGGAACCCTTTCTCGTGGGAGTCAAGGCGGGATAACCTGCTGAAGGCGACTGATTCGAAGTTGTCGGGTGAGCTCGTTTCGAACGCTTCCTTCGTATCGGCGCATCTGATCCATCCTTGTATAGTCTATTGAACGAGCCTCAAACTGTGCTCTTCGTGAAGTTTCCGCTGCAGCGGCGAACAATCCTCGAAACTCTCCAGATACACGGCGGTTTACGAGAGGCACGGATACGGTTGGAAACGTTAGATCAATCACTTCGATCGGGATATCCCAGGGTAGTGAGTTCCTTCTCGGCCTGAAACCATCTCCTTCCCTGACAAACCGCGTCATGCTTGTTCCGAATTTGCAGTTTTGGGTACAGCGGAACGGAAATCTTCCTCCATCAACACGATTCGATCCTCGGTACATCCTTTTGTCCTCACCAGAACACTCTCTCCTCTATTCTCCATCAGCTACAATCTACTCGGCCCCGGCAACTTCTCAGACCTTTCCCATCCACTCGATTTTCATTTCGCAAGTCGCGGTCATCATTTTCGAATTCTTTTACGACTTCGTCATATCGACGCTGGTGCGTTGCTCAACGTCAGTACGGGACGTCGAGTCGCGAAGTACCGAATGATCGTTTCAAGTTCCCCGAGAATCAGAGGGTCAGGTCGAAGGAGGAAGTTTGTGCGGGTGGAGAATTTGGCTCATGAAGAGGGGAGAACACAGCGCTCGACGCCTTGATCGGGTTCTGAGAGGGTTCGAAGGCAGACGAAGAAGGAATTGTGCAATCAGATTCACATTCAGACATGGAGAAACGATGGACGCGGAGAGATAGGTTGAGGAGGAGAGGAGTATCGAGGAGGGAAGAGGTGGAGACGCAGGCTCAACTGGGCGATCTTGTCGCACTCCTTACAAGTAGGCCCGGCATTTCTTGTTTGTTGCGATTGATCTCGACGCTGACCTTCACCTTTTTTTTCTTGTTTTTCTCATCGTAGAGGAACTGTCGGATCTCATAATCTCAACTTCTCCACTGCACAAGCCGCACAAAGGTCGCCTCCTCGACGCCATCATCCGTATCGCCGACGAGCTCAAACAAAACGGTCAAGAAGTTCTTTACGCCGGTGCTCAAGGTCTCTCCCGCGGTCCCGAGGTAAGCTCCTCCTCCTCTCAACCTATCTCAGTACACGGAGTGGACGCTGAGCTTGTCGCTACTTTCGAACGTCACAGGCTGCTCCTCTTTCGAAGAAGTAAACGCTTTTTTAACGCTGTAGATTTAGGATTTCTTGAAAACGAGTTAGCTGCAAGATCAGTTAATGTTCGGAGTCTAGCTGTTCGTGCCTGCAGAGTCGACAGGGAGACAGAACTGCCTTGCGAAAGTTTCGATAAAATTGATCCCGATTTTATTTCCCGTGAGTCCGCGCACTCGAGCTCACTCTCCCTTCCCCTCGGCGGCTGCGTCTCTCGAAGCTGATGCTACGATAACACCGTAGTGGTCCACGTTACAGAACCTTGACGCCCTCGACCTCGACCAGTTGCGGCCGGTAAGGTGCACTCGGTCCTTTTTAGCGATAATCTCGCAATCGTGTCATTCTCCCCTCTTCTTTCCGATCTACAACTCCACACCTCTACCCAACATGACGACGATCTATTCCATTCCTCCCGAACTCTTGATCGACATCCTGAGTCAAGCGATGACTCTCTCCCTCTTCACTCCACCTCTCTTGATCCACGGTCAATTCTCTCAACTCCCCACAAAGTGTCGTACCTGCTGCTATCGTCAGTTCGCTGGAGTATGCAAGACGTGGAACGAGATCGTTCGAGAGGAATTCATGGGCAAGGAGATCGTCTTTGGAGCGCAGGCTACAGAAAAGGACGAAGAGATCCTGTCGTGTGTCATGGAGAACGAGACGAAGGCGGGAAAGGTGAAGAAAGTTGACGCATCGTTGAGAGGATGGCAAGGTTGGAAGAGTCTACCGATGATCAACGCGGCAACCGAAATCGAGGGAGAAGAAGAATCGAATGGGTTTCTGCAGACGAGAGAAGCTCAACTCGAGAAGCAGCGTCAACAAATCCTCAATCGGTCAGTGCATCCCTCTTAAATCGCTCGGATGTGTCGAGAAGTGCTGACGTTGAGTTGGCCACCGACAGAGATCGGCAACGACTCGTCAAGCTCTTGTCCGCTTGTCGCAAGATTCAAGACTTTGACATCGACGTGGGCTTCTACAGTTCGATCCCTCGTCTTCCGACTATCCTTCCTCCGACTATTCGCACTCTCACCCTGCGCAACTGTAACGCGCAAGAAACTTTCGACTTGATTGAAAACCTGCCGTTGCTCGAGGATCTCACCCTTCGACTTGCATTGTACGTCTTCTCCCCGCTACCAACTGTAACTCTACTGACATTCTCGCCGTTCGTAGAGACTGGCGCATCTCACCTTCTTCGCCTCGACCTGTCCCCTCGTGTCAACTTCGCCGATTCGAACTCTCCTTTACCGCGTTCGCTTCGGCCAAACTCGACGACGTCCTGACTTTACTTTCCTCGTCAATGGACACTCTCACCTCCCTTACGATCAGGAACAAGGGGACTTCTCCAGAAGGACTCAAATCCCTTCTCCCAATCTCTCGCGGCTTGGTCGAAACTTTCTCTCCTCAACTGGAACAACTTGCGATCAAGGATATCCCTCGAAGCGGTAGGAGGTCATCCGGTAAGTCCTCTCTCACTTCTGAAGCGCCCGATGCTCGGTCGGACTAACGTTGACTTCTCGCGCAGAGTCTCGAGCGAGCTCGTGCTGGTTTCCGATTCGACCTACAAAGTTCCCTCGACTTCGTTCTCTCCAGCTCACAGGTCTCCCTTCGATCACTCCGAACTTTTTCCGCTCGACTATCCTACTCCCGTCTGGTCCGACCAAACTCGAGCGACTCGTCGTGGAAGATTTCGATTCTCCTTCGCCCCAATCTTTCTTCGAAACCCTCGACAAAACATCGGAGCTGCAGTCATTGAGGTTGCTGGAGATCTCGATTCGCCAAAACGGCGAGGGAACGGTAGAAGCTGAGAAAGCGATTGACGAGTGGTGCGATGGGAAAGGGAGAACTGATGGAGGTCGAACTGAGCTGAGAGCGAGTTGGAGGATGAAGAAGATCGATCACTATTGCGGGTTCTGGTAGCCTATTGGTGGTTGCCTCGGTGATTGCTGTCCTGAAGGGTCGAAAGGGCAAAAAGGGATTCGACTGAGAAAGCAGGTCTTTCGAGTCGGCATTAGCGGTAGTTACGTTGAGTTGTTTTCGTGTTGTAAGTAGTATCGCTATGTATCGAGTACAGACTTCCGCCGCGACGAGTGCTGGCTCTCTCGGCGAAGAGAGACGCGAGAGAAACCGTCGCAACAGTTTTCGCATATTCTCCTCTTCGCTGCCCTCTTCCGTTGCGCTAAAGTCCAGGTGATCGCTAATGTACATATCTATTGCCATGCTGCTAGGAGAGACGGTACAACTCGATGCCCTATCCTGGTGTAATCCGTCGAAAGTCAAAACTCGAGTGTAACTCATTTCCGCGTCAGGTAGTTGAACACTTGTTGAATGAGCTCTAGGAAGACTGTCCGCATCACATTGTCAGCTCTCGGCTTTACGGTGAGATGCAGACACGTCGAACGAGAAGAGACTCACTACCTCCGCCGAGAAGAGCAAGAAGAAGCACCACAACCCACTTGCTTGTCGTTTTGGGTTCCAACTCATCTACCGGTTTCACCTTGTTGATCTTGCCTGCCTTCTGTTGGAACGCTTGGTTACGCTTGCGGAGGTCGATGTGAGATCCAGCCTGAGAACGCGAACATCGATTGAGTCAGTCGGCGCGTCTTTCTTGCGCTGTTCGATTGTGAGCTCACCATATCGGTCAACGAAAAGGTCTAGAGGGGTATATGAGGTCGGGAGCAGCGAGATGGAGGGGAAAGAGGGAGAAATGACACGTCAAAGAATCTTTCATCTTTCTTCTTTTCTTGTTCACCACGACTTTGACTAGACACGCTCGGAACTACTTGAGAACGTTACCTAGACCTCTATCTGCCTCCCCCGTCTTCGACATGGCGTTCGCTTCCCGCAATCTCGCGTCGGCAGCAGTTTCTTCAACTTCGCTCTTTGAACCTTTGGGGAGCCAATCCTCGTGAACGAACACTTCGGTGGAGCGAAGGACTCGATAGCTTCAACACAGTATTCGAGCGCGGTGCATCAGCGTTCTTTGGGTCTCCGCTGGGTGCTTCATCCACTTTTGAAAGTTCTCGTTTCTCTCAGGCTCGGTATCATGCTCGACATCGAACCGCTCGTGAGTAAGATGCTGAGTGTTCGCGACCTTGAGCCACCGCTGAGCTCGCATACGACGCAGGAAGTTGAGGGAAAGCAGCTTGAAACTACACGGTGAGCTCTCTTCTTGCGTGCGGCTCGTCTCTTTCTCTCTGCGGAGATCTGTGAGTCTCTTGTTCTTTCTCCCAACGTCCGAAAACCCGATGACTCTCTACTAGGCGAGTCTCGGACGAAGCCATCACGGTCACCTTATTGGTTACCGAGTAGCGCAAATCTACGGGACGACTTCGAGCGATTTACAGCGCCGTTACAACCTCCAGAATCCGGCTCCATCTGAGTGAGCCCTGTTCTGTTGACGATGATACGGTTGGAAACTGACTTGAGATACGCAACGGCTCGACAGGAGATGCAGCGACGATGTTATGGACTCTTTTACAACAACTTTTGATTTCGATTTTTCTTTTGATCCTATGACAACTGTTCTCCGTCT
Organism: Sporobolomyces salmoneus; assembly: GCF_050403485.1. Classification (NCBI taxonomy): domain Eukaryota; kingdom Fungi; phylum Basidiomycota; class Microbotryomycetes; order Sporidiobolales; family Sporidiobolaceae; genus Sporobolomyces; species Sporobolomyces salmoneus. The sequence continues at coordinate 22,179 of NW_027481078.1, forward strand.
ACCTTTGCATCTCTTTCGTTCTTCCTAGCCTCCAATTCAAGCTGTAACTCGCTACTATACCTCGTTAACTCGCACTTCGTTCTCACGGTGACGTCTCTCGTCGTTTTCGTTGATGCGCTGATGACGAGGGAAATGATAAGCGACAGGGTCGATGAGTCGATTCGAGAGCGGAGGGAGAGGTGGCGGGACAGGGCGTGTGGAAGCTGAAGGTGAACCACCTCGAGTATTCGGATTCGAGAGTTTCGTCGTTGAGCGGGTTTGGCGACCGTTGCGTCTCGAGAGCTTGGCTTCAGTCACCGAGATCTTCGACTGAGGTCAGTACGAGGGTTCAGGGGCTCTGTCTCCTCCGTTGTCGTCGTCAGAATCGGAGGAAGAAGACGAGGAATTCGAGGTAGAAGAGGTGGACGATGAAGCGGGTTTCGCCTTTTCGAGCCTTAAGAGCTCTTCGATGTCGATTCCTAGACGACTCGAATGGTGCGAGAGGGCAAAGTGACTCGAGCTAGTCGCTTTCGAAGTGTCCGAATTGAGCTCGTTCAAGAGTTGTCTGTGAAGAATGTTGCGATGTCGACGAGCTGTTCTCGGTCTTTAGCTCGAGATTGGAGAGGGGCTTACGAGAGGAGATTGAGATCGTGTCCTTTCAGCTGAGGGAATTTGAGGTTGAGCGAGAATCGAGTATAGGTGCAGACGGTGTTTCGAGATTGACCTGTCATGGAGCCGAAGTCAGCTCCGTGCGAGCTGCTCGCCAGTCTAGTAGCTTCGAAGGAGTCGACTTGCAGCTCTCGCATGGGCTCTTGAGATCGCACTGATCGAAAAAATCAAGTCAGCTCATCTTTCGACCGCGAGAAGAGACAGAGAGAATCGGACTTACTCCACGTTTGAATCGTTTACAATCATCGCATACTTTCGAGATCTTCGAGCGAGTCGAAGTCCTGGTCTTGCTTGGCGAAAGGCCTAGTGAAGGTGAACTCGCGGAAGAGGGGACGAGCGAGGAGGGAGAGATTGAGGGAGAAGAGAAGTGTTCGTTCGGTTCGGAGGACTTTGCCGCGGGCGAAGACGAACGAGTTGACGACATAGAAGCTGTACCGGAGGGGAAAGGAGGGAAGTGAGAGATTGGTTTGATCGAGGTAATCGACCCGCAGTCTTCGCGCGTTTGGTAAGAAGGGACGGCGCCGGAAAACACGTGAGCGATTGTCGTCAGGTTAAGGGTCGTCGATGAAGCGATGTTCAAAGTAATGCAACGGTATCGAGCGAAAGAAGGAGAAGAAGGAAACGAGAAAAAGAAACGTTTCGGGACATCTTCCAAGCTCGCGTCGAAATTCGGATGAGCATCGCCCCAAACTGCACGGGATGCCCTTTGTTCTCGTGACAATCACAGCGAGTAGTAGGTCTTGATCGAGAAGCCAGGTAGTACCGTTGGAATTCTGAATTCGAGCAGCTATTCAGGGGTCGCTCAGACTTGAAGACGAAGGACCTGAGCAGCTCAGTGGGCCTTTGATTCGGCTTGGAACTCTGTGTCATGACAGAAGCACCGGAAAGTGAAGGACAAGAGCCAAAGAGGCGGTTCGTACGTTCAAAGCGAATTCTGGAGTTGAACATCAACCATTCTCTCAACATGGCTAGGTGAGCCAGAGAAGACCTCTAACCACTCCGGAGAGGTATACTGACACTTTTCCGTGCAGCATGATCTCGTTCAAAGCGGTCACTCGCTTAGCATCGACTTCATCTCCAATCCGGTCGATTCCCCTCCGTTACCTCTCGACCGAACCCACTTCCGAAGCAGTCGACAGTCACATCGCCCAGAGTAAAGAACGACAACGATCTATCCGTAAAGTGAGCGAGGAAGGAGGAGCTCATTCTCAATTAGTCGCTCTCGCCGTCAAGAACACGGCTAATCGTGCCGCTCAAGGGTCGGGATCAGTTTCGAAGGAACAGAGGTTGGCACAAGCCAAGAGGCAACTGGAAAGGAAAAAGGCGGAACACCAAGGAGGGAATTCGGGAGCTTCTTCTACTTCATCTTCTGGACCTCGCTCCTTCACGAACCGCAATCAGTCGAGATCTCAAGCAGGAGGAGGAGGAGGAGGACAACAATCCGCTGAAGCTATGGCGCTCTTACGCGGAAACGCTCAACAAAGACCGTTCAACCCTCGATTCCCTGCCGCTTCAAACGATCGTTCGCCTCGACCTCCTCGTCGCAACTCTCCCTCCTCCTCTTCCTCGTCAGCGTCCTCGAAACCCTCCTCGAAAGGACCCAAAGGACCTCGTCGACAACAGAAATCCTCCTCTTCTTCTTCCTCCTCGATCTTCTCCGCTGAAGATACGAAACCCCTCGTTCCTCCTCCTCAAGTCCCTTACCCTTCGATCAACCTCGCTCAACTTCTTCGTGCCGATCTCGCCGCGAAAACTCTTCAAGTGAAACGATCCGTCGATAGTACGACGAAGAACTCTGAACTCGATGAAAACTCGCAGGATCCGAAAGTGAGGGAACAAACTCGAAAAGTACTCAATGGGGATTACTCGCAATGGGCAGAGGGTCAGAATGGGAAGAAGGAGGGAGAGAAGGAAGCGTTGGGACATGCGAAGAATTTGTTGGCGAGGAATCCGACGATCGGGTTGGAGGGGAGAGAAGTTTTGATCAACAAGTTGAAGGAGGTTCTGTAAGCTTGGGGAGTTAAATGTCTGTAAACTACTTGCATACTCTCTGGAATGTTCCTTCGAGTCTCTTTTTCCGATTACAGAAAGATCTAAAATACAGCGAGAGAAACCTGAAAAAAATGAAAGAGAGGGAAAGCGTCCGAAGGAGATACAAGACAACCACATACACGGCACAGAGAAGTGAAGGCGACTGTTCAGTGAGTGAGGAATAGCATAGACTAAGTTGAATGAGGGGGGTATGTTGAAAAGAGTGTAGAGATTAAAATGGAATAAGAATAATGTAAGATTGAATCAGTTTGAAGAGTCTCTCGCTCAGACGAGTACGAGATAGTTTGATGGAACGATTCCTTTCGTGTTGTCGGATTTCCTCGCTTGCCACCATTTCCCCGAGTTGTCGAGAATATCGAGGATTTCTCCTTTCGTGAACGAAATCTCGTTCGGATCATCTGGGGATGCCGAGTCTGTTCCGTACGATCGATCAGTACCAGCTTTGACAACGAGAGAAAGAGAGTAGAGAAACTGACAAGAGTAAAGAGCTCTTGCTTTCAAAACTGCATACTCGGGAGCTCCATTTCCTCCTTGACCTCCATTGAGGTTGATCTCTGATTGACCTGCCCCATCCAACAACGCACCATTCTCCATTCCACCCATTCCAAGATCCGCAACGCTCATCGCAGCACCTTGGTTTCCTCCTCCTTGCAGACTTCCCGGTCCACCAGGTCCTTTCTGCTGTTGTTGCTGTTGATGATGACTACTATATCCACCGTTTCCTCCTCCTCCTGAGTAACTAACAGCGGCAGTCGATCCACCGGCATGAGACATCCCTAGTTGAGTTTGAGATCCCCCAACTTGTTGACGAGACAAGATCGAACCGGTTCCGGTAGGTCCGCCTCGACGGATCCCGCTTTGTCCACCGACGGAAGAAGCCGAGGAAGAGATTCGGGAAGAGAAGGAGATGGAGGATCCGGAATCGAGGAGGTTCGGCCAGAAGGTATTGGGTTCCGAAGTGAGGTAGAGTAACCAGAGAATCTAGAGAGATTGTCGAAGGAGATCAGTATACATCGGTTTGATTGGTGAAGCGAGAGTAAGACGTACGTCAACGATAGCGAGGAGCAACCATCCAGCTCCGACTGCGAGTTGGAAAGAAGTCGTGTTGAAAATTCCCGAACTGCAAAATAAGGTCAATGGTTAGGACCGTTACAACCTAGGGAATCGAGGCGAAGGTAAGCAGGAATCGACACTGACTTGACTCCGATGACTGCCATTACTACTGCGATCGCGAGGAAGATTGACAACTATTCGAGAGACAGGCGAAAAAAAGAAACTTGTCAGATTTCGCAGAATCTACAGTCCCGGTAGAATACAGCGACGAGAAAGGATAGAAGCTCACCTGGAAACGATTCGCACCCAAAGATCCCCTACACAGCGTCGTGAAAACTCCCAAATTGATGAACATTTGCAAAAAGATGCCTATTCACCATTTCTCCAGACTCGTAAGCCACTACCTCTTGGCAACACGGAGCAGTGGTGGGAGAAGTGGGTAACTTACCGAACCAAGGAGCTCCTACTGCTGAACCTGAAGCACCAGGTTGAGCATGATCTACCGAAGAAACACAAAAGTTGAACGAAATCCAAAAGTTTCAGCCTCTCGTGGTGATTCGGAAAGAAGCCGGATCGAGGGCACTCACACTTCGACTCAAGAACGATCTCTGTGGCAGAGAAGGAGCGGGAACAGATTAGTACGAGAGGGAAGCATGGCTTGGAGTGAGAAAGGGTTGAGACGACTCACGTCCGATCAAAGCGGTCCACCATCCAGCAATCGCGATCAAACACGTCAACAGGAAGAATGGGTGCGAGAACCTGCAGTAGCGATCAAGTTGGAGAGAGGTATTGAGAGCCGAGAGGAGAGGGGAGAGAGATCTGCAGTTAGTCTCTCTCAGCGGGGTGAGCACAGGACGAGGTAGACATACACTGGTCGAGGATCGAAACCGCCTCTTGCCATGACTGGATCGCGGTTCAACTCGAGTAGGGTCGAAGTTTCGAGGGAAAGTTAAATGAAGAAGTTTGGAAGGGGTTCCTTCTCTGGAGAAAGGAGCGAGCGACTAGTTGCGAAGATGTCGTCGGCCTATACACGCAGAGTCGAAGTCGAGTGAGAGCTGGTGGTTAGAGGAAGTGAGCGGATCGAGAAGCTCAAGTCGAGGTCTTTTGTCGAGATTGAGTCTCCGAAATGGGAAAGTTGCGTTTCTGCTCTATTGCTTTCCTCGTTCGCGACAGACTAACCCGGACGCTTCATTACCTCGACGGAATCCGCGCGCCGATCTCGAGCAAGAGGGTCTCGATGGAAATGAGAAGTAATCGAATAGCAAAGAAACAAAGAAAAGAAAAAAAGGCAAACAAAGAAACGTTAGAAAATTTTGTGTCGGAAGAGGGGAGTACAGTCTTCAGCCCATCCTCCACCCTCCCTATTCTCATCCCACATTCACCGCCGTCCCATCCCCTCTCAACGTCCAGCCAGAGACCGTCGCTATGCCTTACGTAAAATGATATCTTAGGTCAACTTCGCGTACTTCGACTCGTCCAACTCGTAACCGACAACATGTCTCCTTCCAATCATCTCTCCAATCGTGAAGATTCCGTACGCTTCGACGGCGTACAAGATCCAACGCTTGTATTCGCCCGATTCGTATAGTTTTTGCCAGAACGAGAAGTGGGGAGCTTGACGGAAGAATTGTTGGTCTGTTCGATATGAATGAGGAGGAAAAGAATGGCAGTCGAGATGGGGAAGAAGTTGTCGATGAGGTGTGAGAGGGAAGCAGACAGGGTTGGAGCGAAGAAAATCGGAGAGATTGCGAAATCGGGTTTCGAGGCGAATAGGTTTTGCGTGAACGAGTGGACGACAGGGTTGAGGCGGACGAGGAAAGAGAGTGACATGGTGAACATCAACATCGTCAGTACGAACTAACAAGACTGCACGTAGGAGGAGAATAGGCGCACAAGTGTAGGAAACGGAAGAGAACGAAGGAGGGCTAAGTTTCTCGGCTTGGTAAACTTGCTTGGCGAACTCCTTAGCGACGGCAGCCTGATACAATCACGAGCGCAGGGAGTTAGTATCCAGATGTTGAGGGAGGTAGGTCATCGTGACAAGTTGATGCCGAAATTATGTTAAACGAGAGAACTCACGTTGTAGAAGATGGGTTGCTTGTAGGCTAGACACATATTAAATGAACACTCCCAGGTCAGTACATGCTCGAACGGAATTGCTAAGGAGAGAGAGAGATGAGAGAGATAATTACTCACAACCGAGAGCGTTTCCGATAGTTTGTTGCGCCGACCCAAGGAGTTGGGAAGCACGTTGGGAAGCTTGACCTGCTACTTCCTTGGCCTTGTCGGCGGCCTGTTGAGCCTTTTGAGTTGCTTGTTCGGCGGCTTGAGGGGCAGAAGAGGAGGAGGAAGACGACGAGGCTTGTCGGACTTGAAGTCGGACGGGACGGGCAGATCGGGCCACGCTGGATCGTACAGAGGACAACATGACTGGGGACTGAGGGAGAGGAGGGGGAGTGGAGTGAGGTCGAGTCTTCTGGGATCGAAATCGGACTCTTCGGAACGAATCGTTTCTCTCTCTCTCTCTCCTTCTCTCTCTTCACTTCACTTTTCCCGACTCTTCGACTTCAACTAACGCCTCAAGTGTATCAGCTTCAGTATGGTCAGTCTCTTCTCCTCTATGCAGTCTCGTGTCTCCTGGTGGGCAAAGACGAGTTTTTTATTTTTACTTCTTGAGCGGTTACCTCCTATGCATGACTCGCTCTGCGCCTGGTCTGCCTATGTGAATCACAACCATACAAACACAAACACTGAAAATCCTGAGCCCTCCTCGTCACGAACAAGCAACTTTTCCAATCGATTTAGAGGATTCTGAACTGACCCTCTTTCTCGCTTCGAATCTGCAGTTACAGATACCTACTCGACTGCCACGAACATGAATATCGAACCGACATCTACGCCTTCAACCAATTCTCGAATTGCTCCGACTTGTTTCGATATTTTGCTCGGAAGTTCGCAAAATAAATTCGCGACCTTCTACAGCCGCTTCTCACCTGCTTTGAGCTCGACTACAACGTCGCCATGTCTGTCTTACGATCCCCAGGCGGTTTTGATTTAGGTGGAGCAGTGAAACGGTCGAACCGGTTAGTCGAAATCTTCTCTTTCACCTCAACAATCTCCATCCCTGCACCCTCTCCACGCTCTCGATCGATCTGGTATCTACGGCTATGAAGGATTCTATAACGATTAGTCTTTCCTATCACGATAAGGAGGATATCCTTTCGAGGATCCTCTGGAATTCGCTGCGGACAATTCTCGCAAAGAGTATTTCGCTGAGCCAACACTATTTCGACAACATCGATGACTCCCTCGACGTGCCGGTCAAAGCAAGATTGGAACGAGACAAGAAGAGCTTGAACTGACTCCTTTGTGTTGATCGTTCTCAGATTCGTCAAGCTTTTTCATCTTAATCTCGCTGCCGTCGACTCGTACTCGTCACGCTCTGTTTGTCTCAAGCTCACCTCGACGGCTTGCATCGTCGGTCCTGCTTGTTCCGCAAAGACCTGTTTCGTTCCTGTTAGAGATGCAATATCATGTCACTTTCCTTCACACTGGTCTCGTTCATTGCACTGTATTCTTTGTGCGCTTCGCCCCGTTGCGCCATGTATCGTCAGTGTTCGAGCGCAGAGCCCTCTGGCTTGTGCTGCTCAGCAAAATCGAACTCAAGTCGAACCGACTTGTCGTTTTTTGGTCTCTTCTCTGTCACCCGAGTGTGCCGTCTATCCCTGTGCGATTCGGAAACCTTGCGCAACCTTCCTGTAGCACAGTTGACGTCTCAAACCATCTCCTTCGTCCGAGCCACGATCCGAATCTTTCGCGACTCTTTAATCAACCTCTTCCTTCACTCCACACAGCTCAGCCGCCGGCTTCACACTATGTCGTGCGCCGGTTCTCCTTCCACGTCCTCGTATTGCGCCGGGACGAACGACTCTTGCACGACTCCTTCAACTTCTGCTTCCTCATCGAACTTTCGCTCAGTCTCGTTAGATTACGCCCCCGACTACGGTACATCGAGCAAGATCAGGACGTCTCGCCGGTCACCCGGGTCGAAAGTATGCGACAATTGCAAGCGATTCAAACGACGAGTGAGCGGTCCTGTTCTCTTTTTCTCGCGTTCGACGCTGGAACTGATCCCTTCTGGACGACAGTGCGATCTCACGAGTTCGTGTAGTAGCTGTAAGTACTCTTCATGTCTTTCCCACATCGAGAAGCCGGCTTGATGCGACAACCTTGCTCGACGAAACCAAATTCGCAGGTGAATCACGAAACGATGTCTGTTCTTACACACGACACTCGCTCTCTACCAAGTTCCCTCAAATGCTCAGCTACGATCTCGATCTCATCTCGTAAGCACCTCCTTCCCTTCAGTCCTGAGCGACTTGTCGAGGTCCTCGATTTTATCGCAGACAACTTTTGAACGAGCTCAATCACGACGAATTGAAGACATCCCCTTCGATCAAATTCGCCCTCTCGCAGCATTCGAGTCGTCTTGGAATCGATATCGAGGAACTGTTGAATCTCGATGTGAGAAAGGACAAGAACGGTTCGAGCTCGCCGTCGTCGTCCTCGAATTCTTCGTCATCTTCCTTTGAACCAGCCGAAGACGATGTAGAAGACGCCAAGTCTGGAGCTACTTACCGACCTCCCTCGGGGTCGAACAGCGAAGTCGCTCAAGCAGAACCTTGTAACCCTCGTCAAACTCGTTCGACGTTCAAAATTTTGGATTCGAACGGAACGAGGGATTCGTGTTCTCCGTCCCCGCAGGCTCTACCTTCACCTCTACCTCCGTTCTCGAATCGAGTCGTCGACCCTGTCGCTTACCACTTTCCTCGTCACTGTCGTTCCGGAATGCAAGAGGGAGGAGTTCGAGGATAAACCCGGAAGAAGCTGAAGAAGAAAAGAGAAAGGTAGGACAATAAGTTGCAACGAGCGATACATAGCTTTAGTACCAATCTCGATGTAGATACCGCTGAAACCTGGAATTGTAGGAAAGTACTTTGTAGTCAACGAGTGTCTTTAAGATTTAGGGGATTTAGAGGCGATAGAACGAAAGAGATTGTGCGATTGAATGAGATAGAACCGATGGAGAGGAGGACAGAGATAACAACTTGAGTGACGTGCTATTTGAGAAAGTCAGAGGGGAGAGTGCGATCTAAGCGGCGAGTTTCTTGAGTTCCTCGATCGATTCCGCAACTCCACTCTTGACCAACTTCAATCCCTTTACTCCCTCGAGACCTTCTCCCGCATAACTGACGAGAGGGCTTAATTCGACCTCGACGCCCGATTCGATTTGAGCACCAGCGTTCTCCAACCACTTCTTCTGTTCCTCCAACAAATCCCTCCTACTCGTTTCCGGATCGTCCGATCCCGTTCCCGGCGCGTTCTTCAACGGCGAGAACTCCTCCTTCCTTTCCGCCTCCAACAAAGCGAACGATTTAACAAAGGGGAAAACGTCGAAAACGAATTGTTCCAACTTCATTCCGTTCGGTTTCGACGGTTTGACCGTTTCCTTCGACTTCAAATCGACATGAGGGATCTTTTTACGAGCGATATGAAACGGCATCTTTGATTCGTCGTAGTTCGCGACTTCCTCCAAGAATTCTCGAGTGTAGAAATGATTCGCGATATTCGCGGCTCGGAACGCCAAGTCGTCTCCTCCAGATTCGGTACGTTCAGCCATTTCTTTCGAGATTTCAGAGTATTCGACGACCGAGAATTTCCCTTGACGTTGAGCGACGACTCCGACCGATTCGGTAGGGATCGTTTTCTTGACGACTTTGGCACCGCAGTCGGATCCTCGAGAGATACAGTAACCGAGGAAGACGGGATCGGCGACTCGAACGAGACAGTTGTCGACGCAGTAGGCATGGAGGTAAGAAATGTTGCGAGAGGAGAGATCGGAGAGGACGGTACGATCGGAGGAGGAAGAGAGGGGAGTTTTAAGGGCGGCGTAAAGTCCTCCGTTACCATCGGGAGCAACGGCGACGGATGAAGGGGTATCGAGGAAGATCTTGCCGTCATCGGTCAAACAAGGGAGAACACCTAGAACGAGAAACTTGTCAGTGAGGGAAAAGGTAGAAAGCGAGAGGTTCTCTCTCACCTTGTTCGAAAAAGATGATTTGCTCTTCCTCCAATCCAAAGTACTTGTTCTGACGGAAGAAGTCTTCGGTAGGTTTACGAGTCGGTCCACTCGTCATGATGTACCAAGGAATCGATTGTTTCGCTCCAGCAACGACCTCGAGTCTCTTGATTCGTTCCGCCTGAAGCTGGAACAGACTCTTGTGACTCGGTAGACCGATATCGTAGCATCCTTTCGGTGCCGAACTCCCTAATCGAGTCCCTTGTCCACCAGCCATGAGTAAAACTCCAGCTTTGCCCTCTCGAATCGATTTCAATCCGATTTCGTTCCATTCTTGTGCTTGTTGAGGTTGGTTGATGACGGTTCCTACGCAGTCGGCGGGAGGAGGAGAGATATCGTCGGAGGTCGAGGCGGTAGCATCTTTCTCAGCTTGGAGAGCGGCGGAATGGATCGAGTTGACGCGAGAAGGGTTAATCGAAACGAGTTGGTCGAAGAGAGAACGTTGTTCCAAGGCGGAGAGTTGGTCGTAGAAGGTGAATACGTGATCTTGTCCTGCTGCTTGCCACGTCTTGCGTAGGGCGTCGAGTTCAGAGGAGGAAGGACCGCTCATGTTGAGGAGAGGTTGACTGATCTGTCCTCGGGGGAGTCGTCAGCATTGAGCTCCCCTTAGGATCGCACTGGCTTGCTACAGCCCACTGGCGCCATCTCCCTGAAGACTGATCCAGCCTGTCTGCCCTGAACCTTCTGACGGACACGGAGACGGAACCGAGGAGATGAAAGATCCGATGACGAGGAGGAGAGGGGACTCACGTAGGCCTGGTAGATAGATAGCGAGTTGTCGAAGGTGACTTTCAGGGTCTCTCAGTCGTTCGCAGAGGAGCTGACGAGGGAGCCGAGTGTTGGATGAACGAAACGTGCGAATCCATCTCTTTCGCTTCAACCCTTCACTCCTGTTCGCCATATCGACGCTCAGAACACCCGTATAGCTGAGGGGGCTGCACGGCGACATGCGTAACTCGTCGAAACACAGTCTCGGTCAAGATTAGCTTCTCGCAATGAAGCGACGTAGCAGTCGCTCAATCAGTCTCGACTCTCGAGGTGATATTGCAGCTACAAGGTGTCCGGGGACAGATCGTGAGGACGATGGCTTCGTCGCGATGAATTCGACCACGAAGGAAGCGAATCGAAATTGAATTTCGTTCTAGCACTCTCCTTCGCTTCAAGCTCAACAGTCAAGACTCCTGAGTGCAAGAGCTTCCGCCTGATATTGTTACACTTCTATACCTCAAGTATACCCCGAAATCGACTCTCCTCCGTCCGGTCTACTCCCTCTTCTCAACGAGAGTTTCCTGGGAATCGTTCCCCGTACTCCTACTCCAATCCCTCTGCATCATTTCCTTCTTCTCCAACACCTCCCCTAGTCTCTCCCTCAACTGTCTCTGTTCCGCCCATGCCGCTGCCCTTTCCGCTCTCCTCCGTTCCCGTGCTGATCGATCACACTTCAATAAACTCCAGACCATCGCCCCTAGTAATGCTAGAACGGCAATCACGACGAATGCGACGGCGACGGGGGGAGTATGCCGAGGTTTACTAGGGGGTGGGGAACAGGTTCCGGTTGTCGTTGAACAGATCGAGGTGGAACAGGATCGGTCGGAGATACAGGGAGCTTTGACGGGAAGAGATGGGACGCAAGTGAGTGATTGAGGGTCGCAGTAATGGTTGTTGACGCAGTTGTCTCGAGTTACGACATCGGTGTATGCCGTGCTGATTGAGGGACAGGAAAGGTCAGTCTAGCTCAAGGAATGAGATTGGCGAAAGTGTGTAATCTCACCCATCGTCTCCGTATCCTGTGTAGACTGTGTTACTGACTATACATGTCTGACCTTGTTCGATGTTCGCGTACACACAGAGAGAGTTCAGACACATCGCTCCATGGTGATTTGTCGGACTCGAAAGTTGAGCCTGAACAGCTGGATCTGCTGGAGGGGCGCATTCGTCTGGTCACAGCGAACAACTGGTGATAAGCAGACTGTATGAGACTGCTGGACTCGAAGTTGGAGTGAGCTTACCATCTCGATTCAGCTCGCAGGCTCCATTAAGCGCGATTCGAGGTTTGCAACCATCTCCTCTGTCCGGACAGTATTCTCCCTCGTTACACAGTGGCGGAAGTGTCGTGTTCCCAAACCTGTCCTTCCTCGTCGTGATCAGCTCTCGACCACACTCAGAGCCAAAAGAAAGTCAAAGAACTCACCCAAACGGGTACTCATCTTTCCTACAACTCCTAAACGCACACGTCCCCGCCGTCGTCCCCGCTATTGTCGTTCCATCCCCACCGCTCGGATTAGGTATACAGTATTGAGTAGCGTTACAATCGGAATCGAAATCGTGAGTTTGATCCGAGAGTTTATCGTTCGCAGGTGAACAAGGCTCTTGAGCGAAAGCGACTAGGGCTCTGGTCGCTAGGACTGCGACGAGAGAATTGACGAGTATGTACATGTGATTGTCGTAGGTGGAGTGTTGAGAAACAAGAGATGAGAATCTTGCAGGACGCGAGAAGCTGAGTTGCGATTTGAACTGATTCTGTAGGTTTGTCGTTCAACAACTCGCGTGTCCTGACAGAGTACTGTACTGAGGATGTGCGAGAGACAAAAGTGTTACATACAGTTGAGGTACAAGTTCGATGAACAAAGAAAAGAGGGAGAACGAATAACTGAATGCAATCGCCAGCATTGATCACTTTCTACTTCTTGGACCGATATGATAGACACGTCTTCGACTCTACCGCTTCTCCCGGACGAACAAGACGAGAGCGAGGTAGGATAAGAGAGTGAAACCTGCGAAGTAGACCGCGAGGAGTGAAACGTCGGGGAACCAGAAGGCCTACTCGCGAGAGACTTATCAGTGACTAGCTCTCCTGATCAAGACTGACCGAGAGCTTACCTGTGCTTTGAATCCAAACATGCTGAGAATCGTAGCGGCAGGGACTTCAATATCGACTCCATCTGCGAATGAACGAAAGTGAGCTCAACTTTCGTCACAGGCGATCTGGGAAGAAGAGAGAGCTCACATCGATGGTCTCGGAGCTGCAAGTAACGAACTTCGTTAACGAGCAACGCTTCGAACGCGGCGTGGAAGAACGACCAAGTTTCAAGCCATCGAAGCCACGAAGGCAGCTTGTCTCGGTTAATCAGCAATCCGGCGAAGAGGAGGCTGCGCAATCGGATCGTCAGATACTTGAGTACGAAGACAGGGAGAGGAGAAAGGACTCACTTGAAGAGCATGACGAGACTTCCGACGAGATTCGCAACTCCCGCATTCTTGATCAAGATACTCAATAGGAGGACGACGCTCGACGCCGACAAGTTAAAGAGTACGAGTACCAAGATGAACCTCCAGAACGAATCGACTTGAGGGACGAGTCCGACGGGATTATAGACGATCGCACCGAAAACGAACGCGGGAATGACTCGAAGAGGGATCACGTCGAAGAGGAGTTTCGCGGCGAAGTAGGTGAAAGGGTTGTAGTATCCGTTTGCGCGTTCTCGAGTGAAGAGGAGTCGTTCGGAGGAGAACGCGGCGAGAGTCGTGAGGCATCCGAAGCCGAACAGGGCGAGAGTGAAGAAAATCATTCCCATTCGATTTTGGAATCCGGGAATGTCGTCGCTATCTCGTTTTGAGGCGGTGTCAGCTCGAGCACTAACCCAGCAAGAGAGAGACAAGGAACTTACGTCAGACCTCTGAAGAGGAATGCGCACATTCCAGCCGCGACGACGGCGACAGCGTAGTGCGAGAGCATAAGCATAGGATCCCGATACAGATTCTTGAACGATCTTCCGCTCAGAATCTTGAACTGAGACCACCAAGTTGCGCCTTTGTAGTTTCGAAGGACGTGAGATTCGCTCGAAGCGTTACCGTTTGCAGCTTGTTGTTGACTGCCATCGACCTCGGCTCGAGTTTGTTTCCGTACGTCACTGTCGGTGAATGCGTTGACAAGTCGAGCGAGATGAGGAGGAAGAGGAGTCGAAGTCGGAGAGTTGCGACCGGAAGATGAGCTCGAGAAGAACTTCTTCGCTTGTCCAGCGAGACTCGCGGGAGAGTTGAGTCGAGAGTCGAGCTCGGTCTCTTCTGTCGTCGAGGAGTGAGAGGTGTTGACGGGAGCGGGACGAGGTCGACCGTTTCCTCGTTCAGGATCTTCCGAATCGTCGAGTTGGATCAATGACTCAGAGGCGGGAGTCGAACTCGAGCTTTTCTCTGACATCGTGATGTCGACTGTGGAAGTAGGAGTTTATGTTAGCGAACTGTAGTGCGCATATAGAAACCAACTCACTGAGGTAATCCGCGATGTTGAAACCGGGAGGGCACGAGCAACCGATCCCTTCGAAGTATTGCTGAGCCTTTTCTGCCTTGCCGGAATAGACGACCTTTCCACTCGCGAGCAGGAGGAGTTTGTCGAAAAGTGCGACGATGTTCGACTGAGGTTGATGAATCGTGAAAATGACTGTTCGTTTGTAATTCCTCGCGAGTTGAACGAGAGATTCAACGACGTTGTAGGCGTTGTAAGAGTCGAGTCCAGAGGTCGGTTCATCGAGGAAGAGGATCGAAGGCGAAGTGACGAGTTCACAAGCGATCGAAACTCGACGTTTCTCTCCTCCCGAAATACTCCTTCTCCCGCTCTCCCCGATCCTACTGTCCCTGATCCCGATGATCCCTAATTCGTGCATCGTCTCGAGGGTCCTCATTCGCTTATCCTCGGATGACATGTCCCTCGGTAATCGAAGCAACGCCGAATAGAGAACCGTTTCGTAAACCGTCAAAGTTCCCATCAATGTATCCTCCTGATCGACGAACCCAACGACTCGACGATACTCCGTACTCGACACTTTACGACCGTTGACCAAAACTTGACCGCCTACGGATCCTCGTTTCGATTTCCTCGCGAGGATATCTAGGAAAGTCGATTTCCCTGCTCCCGACGCTCCGAGAACCGCCATGACTTCCCCGGGTTGAACCGCTCCAGAAACTCCATCGAGTACTCGACGGCCGGAAGAGAGGGTGTAGGAGATGTCGGAGAATTGGAGAGCGGTTGGGATGTGATCTTCGAGAAGCGATTTGCCGCTGTCGCCGTGTCCGTTCGAAGGCAGCCGAATCCTTCCACCGAGGAACGAGTATTCGACGTTCGTAGTACCGCGACCGAGGTACCAGAAGACTATCAGAAATGGAACGAGTGAGTAGAGAGCCCTCGGATCGATGCACAGAGAGAGGAAGAAACGAACGGAATAACCCAAGGAGAAGAACCGCAACGACGAGCACGACACTGACAATGACCCAAGTCTTGTCGTTCGGTTTCGGAGGTCGCTAAGACACAATCGCAGAGTTAGCTCGGAAAAACGAATGAGAAACGTCAAACGACTCACAACGAAACCTGGTACTTCACTCGATCTCATACATTCTCCACTCTTGCAATTGAGCGTGATGTAAGTATCGCCGAAAATGTCGTTGATCAACTGATTCATCGCGGGCTCTTCGAATCGACTCGGTTCTCCCGTTTTCGAAGTGAATTTCCCAGGGCCTTTGATCTCTTCCGTCAAGAACTCCGAAATGTCGACACTTCCATCTTCTCCACAGAGCATTCTACCCGGGATACAAGCGCACTCGACCGTCTCGCAACGGTATTCAGTCGTGTTCGATTCGAATCCGACGGAGTGACTCGTCGTACAATTGTTGAGACCGCAGTAGAACGACTCTTTTCGACCGATCCAGAATTGGAAGCCGCAAGATTCGTTAGGGATATCGCAGGTGAAGGTGACTTGGGGAGGTCGACCGGGTAACATGTCGAGGATTTTGCGATCTGTTTGTAAGGATATGCTTCGATCAGTTTCTCGCTCGTTGGCCGAAGAAAGCTTCTCCTTACTCGTAACGTCGCATATTTGATACATCTCCTTTACCCCGAACCCTTCCTTGTAACAAACTGCCTTGTCGTCGTCTGTATCGTCTGAACCTTTGATTAATCGATCGTGATCTCGGTCGATCAAAGCTTCGCACGCTTCGTCCGTTTCGCAGACTGCACGCTTGAGGATGCTTCAGCTTCTCTGAGCAGACTCGGTGAAGACAATCACAAGCGTACCGTTACAGTTCAACCCGCTCCAACCTTCGTCGCACTCGCAATCGTCTCCTTCGCGAGGGAATCGATGATCTTGTCCCGCCGCTAGAGACCCGCAAACTGTCGACCGAGCACGAAACGCATCAGCTTGTGAGAAAGCAGACGGTGTGTTCGGGTTCAGACTCACGAGGTTTCGCGCAATCTTCTCCTCCAAAACCGGGAGGACAAACGCACTGTCCGTTGTAATCGTTACATCTCGCTGTGGGCGCCGACAAGGAGATCAGCTACACTCTACGCTGAGTACTGTTGCTGGACTCACCGTTATTCAAGCAACCGAAAGCTGGCAACACGCAATTGAACGGGTTGCAAGGAGGACACTCCTCTGGCCGTTTCGGGAACAACGAAGGTGCCGCTAATCTCGTAGTCTGTTCGAATGTTGCATTCGGGAAAGGAGAGAGGGCGTGCAACAGTGGTGGAAGATCGGTTGGTTGAGATCGGGAGAAGGAGGTGGGGAGGGAAGAGAGGAGGAGAAGAGCCGTTGAGGAACCGCTCAGTCGTAGGTACATGTTACACCACTCTAGTGTCTGTCGGTGCCGATTGAGAGTGGCCGATCTGATGAGAGTGAAATGGAAGGAAGAGGAATGCGCGGACCAAACTTTCGCAACGTTCTGTCCTCGCTCGATCTTTCCCTTCGAGCTCTCAAAATAGTCACGTCGTTCGCTACTGTAGCCTATCGCCTTCGGGCCGACGGAAGGGTACCGTAGCTCAGAAGCCTACAACTTTGATGGGTTACTTCAATTGCGTTGTCAAACGAGCGGCGCGAGAAGGAAGATAGAGAAGAAGAAGAAGAGATTCATCAACAAGAGGTAGTGAGGAAGAAGGAGAGAGAAAGGAACTGCAAACAAAGAAAGAGGTAGGAAGAGAACAGATTTTCAAGGAAAAGAAAACTTTGAGAGAAAGACGAAAAAGACAATGCACAAAGAGAAGGAAGAGATGTAGCTGCACAGAAAGAACGTACTATAGTCTATGAATTGCGAGGACGAGAATCGAATGAGAGAGGAGCGAGATCTGTACAAAGCGTTTAAACGTAAAGAATAATTTGGCGTCTAAGGGTAATGGATTCATTCATGATCGGTAAAGCTAGCTGATGGTTGTTGTTGTTGTTGCTGTTGTTGTTGTTGGTGTTGAAGAGTACCGGCTCTCCTCCTCCTCGGTACGACGAGGATTTCTTCTTCCTCTCCTTCTTCGTCGTCAATCATTCGAGATTGATGCGGTTGATTGAGTCCACTCCATTTTCGACTAGCTTTCAACGATTCGACAGGTCGTTCGAGACGATTCGATGAGTCTTGTGGGGACGAAGAGAGCGTCGATTGTTGTGAGAAGGGGGAAGGACGAGAAGTTTCGACGCCAACGGGAGAAGCGTTCGATGCGGCAAAGACTGGGGCGGGAGGAGGAGGCGATAAGTCGGCACGAATGAGAGACGGTTGTTGCAGTTGTCCGGGAGCTCGAGGAGTGACCTGATCGAGGTGAGCGAACGTTGGCGAATCCTTGTGTTTCGACGGTTCGAGGGGATCAACGTCGGGACTGCTACTTTCCGTTCCAGTTGGTGGGGTCGTCGGACTCGAGAACAACGAATGAGGGTCGTCTCCAGCGTTCGCCGAGAGGGAGAAGTCGGCGAAAGTAGGCATGTTCCAACCTGAAAAGTGATCGGCTGAAGCGAGCGGTCGACCGAAAGTACGTAATTCGTCGAGATCCGAATCGTCCTCCTCATCCTCGTCGTCGTCGTCGTCGTCAACGTCATCATCGGGATCTGAATCAGAGTACTCGAATTCGGTAAGATCGATTCCTCCTTCGTCTTCCTCCGGGTCGATTTTGTTGGTCGACGAATGATCCTCACTACGACGCACGAGTCGACCGAACGCGTCGTACTTTTCTCGAGATTCGAATTGTTCCAATATTTGAGGAGAAGGGGCGAAATCGATCGCGATGGGGGCTTCTTCGACCGAGACTCGAGCGATACGACTTTCGAACGACGCTGCGGGAGAAGCAGTTCTCGATCGAGGGCTCTGATTGTTACTACCTCCTCCTCCTCCTCCTCCTCCGAGTCGAGAGAGCATCTTTGTGAGAGTCCGATGACGTTGTTGAGTCGAATCAGTTTGTTCAGGAGTCGGATTCGGAGAATAAGAGATTCCTCCTCTCAATGAAGGCGAGGAAGGTGTCGAAGGGGTGCGAGATGGATCGTCGCTGAGTTTGTGCGAATTGAACAATCGAGCGAAATGGGAAGAACGAGCTCCTTGACCAGGTTGACCGGGAAGAACTGAGGAAGACGAAATCGATCGAGAGAGTTCAGGGAACGCTGTCGCGTGAGTGAGAGCCGGAGAATGAGGATTCGTATCGTTTCCGTTTCGTTTGATCGATCGATTGCCCAGACCTCCTCTGAGTCCGATTGGAGCAGCGGGACTCGGACTTCGAGGGGTTCCAGTTATCGCCGCGCTGCTTGAGATAACACGACGGAAGTCGGCTCCGACGTATTCGTGAGAGTTCTTCTTGCGAGTCGCGGCGGCATCGCTCGATTGCCGACTGACGCTCGCCGAACCAGGAGGAGCGCTTTCTTCGACCGAGTGACCAGTCGAACTGTTGCTCTTGCTTCTCGATCTTCGCTCTTGTTCACGTTCGTCCGAGTTCGTCGAGGCAGTCGTGCGCGTCGATTTGATCCGAGAGAAAGCAGGGAATCGGGCGAGGGCGGCGTTGAGTGCTCGTCGAATTCCAGGTCGATTTCGAATCGGAGGGAGAGTGTCGACCGCACCTCGTTCTTGCGTTGCGTGTTGGAGATCCTCCTCCGTAACGACGACGTGGTCGGTTTGAGCCGGGTCGGTCGCATCGAGCCAAGATTCGGGAGACGAAAGGTTTCGAAGGACCCAAGGATGTTTCTTCATTCGAGCAGAATGGTCAGTCAAGCGTCACTCTCGTCAAGAGATTCGAGACTCACCTTGACTTGTTCGAGAGTGATACGTTTCGTCGGATCTTTCTCCAACAATCTCCCCAACAAATCGACGACTTCTCTCCCTTCCGTTCCATCTCCGCATCCGTCCCATCCACTCCCTACTCCCGTCCAAGCACGCTCAACTCCCATCCTTTGCGGGACCCTGATCGACTCGTGCACGATCACGTTGTAAAGTTCGTATTCGGTTCTCGCGGTGAACGGAGTGTCGCCGAACAAGAGACAATAGAGCGTTACTCCGAGCGCCCACACGTCGATCGCTTTCCCAACTGGAGGTCGTAAGCGAGGTTGAGATGGGGATTGAAGAGGTAGAGGAGGAGAGATAATTTTCGAAGTGAGAGGAATTCCGTTCGGACTCGTCGGAGGCGTGTAAACGGTATTGTAGGTCGAGAGTTGAAGCGAAGACGAATCGATCCTGCTCGGGAAGTAGGCGTTCTGTTCTTCTCCTGCGGGTAAGTTCGGTTGCGAAGGGTGAGCAGTTGGAGTTGGAGTGTATTCGGCAGGGTGACAGAGTTCTGGTGCAAAGAAGGCGGGACTTCCAGCCGTTTTTCGAAGAGCTTTGTCGTCTTCGCCTTGACAGGATGAAGTTGTATCGTCGGGAGAAGCGCGGAATAAAGCGTCGGAAACGTGAGAGACTCCAAAGTCGGAAATTTTGACCGTGCTGTGATCTTCTGTCCAGAGGAGATTCGCAGGTTTGATATCTCTGTGAATGATGCCTTGATAGTGTACTGCAAGAACGACAAACCCTACAGTCAGTTATGATCCGACTAAGAACGCTCTATCGACTCACGATATTCGAGACCGAGAACAACATCTCGGAAGGTTCTTCGAGCTTCGTCCACTGTCAGAGTCGGCTGTTTGTTCTCATCTTGCCACACAACTTGACCTCCCGCCATGAATTCGAGAACTGACACGAAGCGAGGATCAGTAAAGAAGTCGAGCAAGAAAGAGAGGAGAAAAGAAACTCACCCATGAAAACTTTCTTCGATTTCGCATCATCGATGACTTCCTTCAACCTGACGATATTTGGATGATCCAACCGTTTCATGATCGCGACTTCACGTTTCACCTTGTCGTCCGAACCGATTCCACCACTCCCTTGCGGACTCGCTTTCCGATTCTTTGCCATTCTCAAACTCTTATTCCTTCCCGGTCCATCCCTCGCGACTGACTTGATCGCACAATACTGAACCCTTCCTTCGTCGATATCTTCTTCCCATCTCTCGCTAGGAGACCTCGCATATTTCCCTTTCCTCCTTCTTCGTTCCCTCTCGTTTTCCTCCGCACCTTCTCCTTCGAGCGCCGATCTCGTCCCGGACTCTTCATCCTCCTCACTTGATTCCCTCACGGTAGGTTCTGCACACAACCAAACTTTTCCGTGACTTCCTTGTCCAATCGTTTTCAACCTCACGTATTGATTCACCATTCTCCTTCCTTTCGAATCGATACTACTACTGAGGGTCAACGTCGTTTTCGGTTCCGCGTTGACACTGTTCGATAACATCGCTCCTGGGATCTCTCTGAATGTCGCAGGGGAAGACCCTCTACGACCGAGGACGTAACCCTCTGAAGTTGAAGCGAATGGGAAAGAAGGATTCGGAGGGAAGAAGGATCCGGATGCCGTTGCGGAAGAACTTGATGCTTGAGGTGGGAGAGGTAGAGGGAGGTTATCGTTGAGGCCGGGGGACAGAGGAGGGACATAGTTTCGAGTTCGAGAAGTTACTTGGAATCCCGCATTGTTGCGAGTCAATGTTGAATTGTTCGAAGAGGTGGTCGTGGTTGACTGCATCGAGGGAGATTTCCCACTATCTGAAGGAGGAGGAGGTGCCAAGGATGGAGATTTGCGAGAAGAGTGGGAAGAAGAAGAGGGGAGAAGGTCGGAGGAGTAAGGGCTCGCTGGGGCCGTCGCCGTTCGAGACAAGGGAGGGAGGGGAGGTCGACTGCTACTGCTGCTATTGCTGAGAAGTTCTAACGGTGGTGAAGGGGATAAGGAACTGCTTCCACTCGCGATGGAAGACAACGAGTCTAATCTTGATGACCGTTGGATTCCGAGTGCGCTGCTACTTGTACCGCTTTGATAAGCGATACCTGAATCAGCCAACACCATTCCCTTCTATCCTATAATCGTTCCTGCAGAGAGTCCAGAGTGGGGTCGCCTTGGAAAACGGGGGGGTTGCCAGTTGGTTTCGTCAGGGAGAAGAGAGATACCGAGGGCGTGGGAAAGGGAGTACGTCGAAGGAATATGGGTGGACCAGCCGAAATATTAGCAGTAGATCGTGAAAAGTCGGATGCAAGGTTTCGAGGTAAGTTCAAGCTGAAACCGAAGCTGAAGGGGCCGTCGAAAGTTCGCGAAGTTTCGATCGTCTCTAAGGGTCGATTCTCTCTGTCTCTCTACGTTGAACCTCTTCACTGCACCAGTACAGTACATTGTGACATGCGCTCAGCGAAAAAAAGAAAGAAAAAAGATTGCAGAAATTAGGGTCTCTCGTCGCAAGATCGAAAACCTCGCTCTTGACTCCGTTGCTACAGCACTGAGACAGCTCACAGGGTTAGACATACAAATATAAGCTAGCGATGGGGCGGTTGGAGCAGGGAACACCGTGGAGGAGGTCTGCACTTTGTAAAAGTGAAACATCGAAACCTGGTGCCTCGAGGCAAAGGCGACCTTCGATCTCTCTCTTCATCGTTTACCTGGCCTCCTGATTGTGACAACCGGCTATCGACGTTCCTCCCTCTGCAAGAAGGAGAGTGCGAGGTCCTCTCCTTCACTTCACTTGGTCATTCGTAGACGACCTCGCCAAATTCAAGCAACAACCCTGCTGCAGTCGAGACATTTCTCTTCTGTAAACGTCGAACCACAGCCCCTCGTCCACCGAAGCGAGTAAGGAACTCGGGGGCGAGAATGACGAGGCGAGAGAGGTAGAGTGAAACGAGTATGATATTTGTGCAAGTTGCGGGCGAGGAAGATAAGTTAGAGTACTTGTTTTGTTGGTATTTAGAGTTCGTTGTATCGTCCGAGTTTGATGGGTTCGACGAGCCAAGGGTCGACGGCGGGGTTGAAGGTCTGTCGCACGAGAGAGAATCGCAAAGTTGGTCAGATTGCGGAAGGCGAGGAATGAGAAGCGGGAGCGACTCACGGCCCAGTAAGGGTTCTCGAGGTCTGGACGAGCAGGGAAAGCGCAATGGTCAGTGGGAAGAGATGGAGGGGCTTCCCAAGCTCAGGACGAGGAAGCAGTGGAAGGGGAAAAGCTCGACTCACGATACTTTTGGGATGACTCGTGCTCGAATCGTTCCACAATCGCAAACTTCGTAGGATCATTGACGTCCTGTTCGTCATTCCAGTTCCACTCTCGTCGTCAGTCATTTCTCGCGAGACACGAGAGTGGAACCTTGGAATCGACGAACCTGGTGAACGAGCCATTGAATCGTCTCCTTGTCCTTCGAATAGATCTCGGCAGCTTCCTTTAACTTGTCGACCATATCTTGAACATGTTCTGGCTTGACTTGAGCGTGGCAGACTGCACAACGAGAGAGAGAGGGAGTATGAGGTCAGTCTCCCTCTTTTCGACAGACTTGGACGATGTTCTCCTCGGAGCTCGACAGGTAGCTCCGTAGACTTCCTGTCAGCCTCTCAGCCTTCTCCCTCGCGTCGTTGGTCGCTCATCGGTTCCCTCTCGCTTTTTACCCCGCTCCAACTTCCGAACGAGAGCGAACCTCGGTCCTATTCTGGCGTCGCTTGTAGTCGATCATGGTGGTACGTACCGAGTGTGTAGACCATTTTGCGAGCGATTTGTCGGGAAGTAAGAGGGAGGAAGACGAGGAGAAGTTTGTCGGCCGGTTTTGTCGCTCAACATCCTCCTTATTTCCCATTCAATCTGAGGATGCTCTGGTCGATGACAGAGTACGGCACACAACACTCAGGACTCCCTACATGCGGGTGGTCAAACAGATTGCAAGGTCCACGATCGACTGTTCCTCACCGTTCGAAACTCCTCCTCGACGTCCGCCCTCGCTCTCCTAAACGCTGGATGTAAAAGGTGCGTGCATTCGGGTTGTGCAGCACTGGGTTCCCTTCGGTAGGCCGACCCGGTTCGGTACAGCAACACGGCTCCGCAGAAAAGCTTGTCTCAAGCTTTGTGTTGACCCGCTTGGCGAGAACACTTCGAGGAGCTTCTTCCTCTCTCCTTTCTGTACCATGTCGACGATACTCAGTGCCGTCGGACGGATCCGTACAGCGTGGGAGTCGACAACCAAACCTGACTACTTTCAATTAAGTCCTTCGAATTCCTCGAGTTCTTCGACACCGAACTCCCCAGACTCCTTGAGTCGGTTCCCTTCGACGACTTCATCACCATTCACCTTGAAACGTCGTCCGAGTCATCCAGTATTATGGGTCATTGTCGGATTCGTCTTGTCGAGCGTATTGGCGACGGGAATTTTGGGAGAACAAACGAAAGGGTTTCGGAAAGAGCTGAGGGTCAAGGAGGATGCGTGGAGGGCTAGGGAGAGATTCGCACAGACTGAAGGGGAGAATGTAGTGAGATTAGGACCGAGGAAGTCGAAGCTGAATGCGGTAGGAAGGAAAGGAGTACCGGGTGCGAAGGGGGTAAGCTCGAAATCCTTTAATTTTCGTTCTTCGATTGTTGCGCCCAACTAACTTGATGGAATTCAGCTGTTGACGGCAGAAGCTCCGGCTCTTTCAATGTATGACGCCCTACGGAAAGACTTGCGCTACCTCACAGCCGATTCATGGTCTGGAGAAGTCGGTCAACTCTTATCAGCATTCTCTCTCCTTCACCTTGCTCAACAAACTCAAAGAATCGCGATCGTACCATCGATTTGGAAGGATGGAGATCATTACGGGACGAGTTCGGTGAGGATGGGAGATTTGTTCGATCTGGAAAAGTTTCGTCTTCAAGTGAGTTTCTCTCGTCTTTCTCCCTCATCTCGAACTTCGTCTGAGCTGGCAAATCATGGACATAGACTGGAACGCTATTCGTCGAATGGAGCGACGTAAAAGATTACCGATCGAGACAAGCGAAACAAGACGATATCGGCTGCATTTTCTCCTGGAATGGATTTCACGACGGGTCAGGCTTCTCTTCCTTCAGCTTTTTGACCCTCAGCTGACGTCGCAGAAGATTTTGACTGTAGGCGCTCTTTCGGGGATTACAAACTCTCTTCATCAGCATGGTCCATCGAACGACCCTATTCCTTCGCCTCGAATTCCATCGAAGGCCACATCCTCTCCGACTATGATTTCCCCAGTCGACTTTCCTCCCTCGGACAAGTCGCGAACGAGACAGGTCGCGCACTACCGAGGAATCTGAAAGACGATCAATTGATGTGCTGGACCAATATCTGGGGATTGACGAGAGCTGGAGTTTCGGCACCTAGGACATGGTGGAATACGGATTACAAGTATACGGAAGGAGTACAGGCTACAGAAGGGGGAATGAGCAAATTGTTGCATCCCTCGATGAGAGGGGTTCATCCTGGTCAGTGCTCATTCTCTTTCTTTCTCCCGACTGCTCTCGACTGACACCCGTTGCGCCGAGTAGAGTGGTGGTCTGTCGGACAGTACCTCGATTTCACTCCAGCAGTTTGGGAAATCGCTCTTCTCGCGATCGAACGAACTCTGCAACTCAACCCCGGTGAAGGAGTCCCGAACTTGATCACGGTTCACATCAGGAGGGGGGACTTCGCTTCGTGGTGTAACTCTGGGTCAGGATGCGTCGCTCCGATCGAGTCATATCAGAAGGCGGTCGAGGAGTTGAAGAAGGAACTTCCCGGAGACACGAAAGGTGAGCCGGGACTCTTTTCATCCTCTTGCGCGAGCCGGAAGAGTACTGAATCTGGCTTGTTTCGACTCACAGTCCTCGTTACGACCGACGAGACCTCCCCTTCGTTCCATTCCTCCCTCTCTTCCCTCGGCTGGTTCACAATCAACCATTCCTCTCCCTCCGTCGGTACCTCCTCCCTCCTCCGCGAACGGTACGGCGCCTCGAGTGGTTGGTGGGATAGCGCAGTCGATCAAGCGATTTTGTCGATCGGGAAAGGGTTCGTAGGGACGTTGGATAGTCAGGTTTCGTTAGTTTCGGCATTGAGGGTGATGAGTTGGAACGATGGATTGACAAAGTTTGTGACGAGACCTCATTAGACGAGATGAATGAGGGAGATGTGTGGTTCTGTATGTATCGTTGAGCTTATTCGCAACTGCATCCTTATTCGATTTTCGTTCGATATTGCCTGCTTTGTTCTCGAGCGAAGTTGCGACGTCGAACGGGCCAGAGAGCAAGAAGCAACATAGTGAGAGAGCCTCGTAACCTCGTACACCGTCCAGACTGGAGTCTTGAGACTGATTAAAACTGCTTTCGATTTCGTTTCATCGTGAACCTGTACAAATCGCTACGTCCTTCGTGTCCCTTCGACATCGTGCACTTTCCCTCCTCATGCTAAACATTCTTTCCTTCAGTTGCTTGACCTGCCTTCCTTGTTTACTCGCAGACGAATACGTTTCGGGTTGAAGTCGTTTAGTAAGCTTGGTTGAAGGATTTTCCAGCTTGAATGAATTGGTTGAAGATCGAGACGACACCTGGTTCGTACAGATAATGATACGGCGAGATGAAAAGAAGAGGCGAAGTGTTTGGAATCGAAAGGAAGGGGGGAGTGAACGCGAGGAGGAAAGATTGGATCAGTTTCTCGTTTTCTGGCCCCGAAGATGAAACGGGTTAGGAGAGAAAGACGTACCGGTCAACCAGACGACACTCCTCAATCCAGACAATTTCTGATTCGTAACATTCACGTAAAGTAGCTATCGGCACTCATACAAATGCGTCAACTCTCCGGTATCCTCACGAAGAACTCGGTTCCTACCCGAGCAAGTTGAGAGACGGACCGAGTAAACCGCCCTCAATGCGACATAACTGAACGCAAACTTGTGTTGACTCTCCAACGGTAACCTCGCTACGGCGCCTGCGAGGACGGCACAAGCGAAGAGAGGGAGCGTTTCATAGGTGTTTGCGGTTGCGGCTTCGGCTCGAACGTATTTCCCAACGACCTGCGGGTTTCCGCGTCGAGTCAGGATCTACCACGAGTAGTAAGAAAGGAGTTCAGGGAGGACGTACGGGATTCTTGCGGTCCATCGCAGCGATTTTCGCTTGGAAGGATCGAACGTCGGTGTTATCAAAGTCCGGAATCGCCTTGGAGGCCTTCGTGAGGTATATGGCGAACCAGTGAGAGCTCATACCTACTACCCAGACGGCAGGGATAGCGTAGAACGAGTTGTTAACCGGCATCTTTGGTTTCTGTAGCGAGAGGTCGAGAAGAGGCGCAGGGGGCTTCGGAGTGAGCTTAAAGGGGGGCGAAGGGAGTCGGAGTGGAGTCAAATAGAGAAGGGTCGAGAAAGTGAAGGGAAGGAAGGAAAGAGAGGAGGGGAAAGAGATTGTGGAGAAGAAACAGTCCGAGTCGCCGATTCGAATCGGAGACGTCTTATGTCATGCCTCTCAGCAAGAAGAGTGGTCCATCAAGTACACCTAAGCAGCTTATGAACTATCTCCAGTCGATGCTGAGCTCGCCAGAAGTCAGCTGTGGAGTAGTGAAGCGAATTCGAGGTCGAAACTCCAGGGATTGTCTGGCGAACGGGTTCGTGCTGTTGTAGTCGCGCGTGCTTGCTGATAAACGGCCCATAAGTGCTCAGAGTACCGGCTCACTGCTTGTAGAGGTCGAGAGTTGAGAGATCGGAGTCGGAAAGGAGTTGAAGCGCAACAAGCTCTCGAAGAACTCTCCTTCTCCTCTGTGTCTCTTGTTCAGCGCCGCCTGTACGTCTACGTACTCTCCAAAGTTCTTATACAGTCCACTGACTCGCTTGCCTCTTTCCTCTGTGCTCCCCTTGCTCTTCAAACTCTTCCAATTCACCCCAATCGAAAAACTTCACCAAAAACCCTCTCAACTTCACCGACGACCCTACGATTGAATAGCTTTTCGCCATGGTTCAACGTGTTACCCTCCGAACCCGCAAGAGTTACTCGACCAAGTCGAACGGCAAGCGTATCATCAAGACGCCCGGTACATTTCTCTCCTCTCTCTCAGCCTTTTCTCGTCTTCTCGGGAACAGATTCTGCCGGGAGAATCCAATCAGAGGTTGTTTGGAGTGGATTGAACGGGAAAGACGGGAGAACGAATGAGGGAGAGATTCTGAAGGCAAGGGAAGCTGGGAGAGAGCTCGGGAGAGCATAAATCAGGCTGTAACGTGACGGGGGAGCTATGGAGAAACATAACGGAAGGAACTACGGCAGAAGAGGTGGAGGAAAGACAGATCCGGAAAACAAAATTGTTGAGTTTCGAATCTCTCTTTCGAATCATACTGACCTCTCCTCCTTCCTCTCGCTCTCCAAAGGTGGAAAGCTCCGTTTCATTCAAGTCAAGAAATCGGCTGCTGCTCCCAAGTGCGGTGACTGCCACATCGCTCTTCCCGGTGTAAGTCCCTAAATTCTCTCTCTCAAATTTCGAAAACTGATTGAAAGTCGGGATGTTTGTTAGGTCCCCGCTCTTCGTCCCCGTGAATACGCTCAAATCTCGAAGCGAGAAAAGACTGTTCAACGTGCTTACGGAGGTTCGCGATGCGCCAACTGCGTTCGTGATCGAATCGTTCGTGCTTTCCTCGTTGAAGAGGCAAAGATCGTAAAGAGGGTGCGTTCCCAACTCATTCCCTCACTCAGACGCATTGAATTGTGACTGATTGAATCATGTCGGATTCGGACAGGTTATCGCTCAACAAACCAAGGGAAAGAAGTAGATAGATTCTTTTTGAAATCTTGAGCGCTTTTCTGGATAACTTCATCGTCCTTCTCTACTGCCTTTTGCTGCTGCGTTGTCGTTGCAAGAGTACCATACCAAAACTTTCCGACCTTCCACACTCTGCCGTGTGCGAGCGGAAGAGAGAGCGCCAAGTGAGAACTTGGGAGAGAAATTTCTTGCACCGCTTCGAAAGTTGCGCTTTCGCACCTTTCAAATCCGACAACAATGTCAGCAACAACAGCCGAAGCAGTAGTTCCACCAACACAAGAACTTTCCTCAGTCAAGCTAGACCAAACAGCGGAAGAAGCGAAGAAAGATTCTCCTGCTGCCGAAGAAGGGGAAGATGAAGATGGAGAGGAAGAGAACGGGGGGGATGCTACGACTGGAACCGGTAAGCAGCTAAGCTCACTTTCTCTTGCCTCACTGTAAGCCTACTGACCTCTGACCCTTGCTTGTCGTGAATCACAGACAAGAAGAAGAGTAAGCTCTCTCTCTCTCTCATTCCCTCTCTTACCCCACTGTGCGCTGTGAGCTAATCGACGTCGTGAGTAAACAGAGAAGAAGAAGCCCAAGAAGAAGAAGAAGGCAACGAATGGTGCTGCAGGAGTTGTGGAAGGACCTTTAATTCCCCAAACTGAACCTCCGACCGTACCCGTTTCGAAACAATACAAGAATGGACAGTATCCCGTTGGAGAATGTCATGATTATATCAACGAGTCCGTTCACCCTTTCCCCCTCTTCAGTTCAGAGGGAAACGCGCAAATCTGACGGGTTTTCAATATTTTCCTTTTCTCGCGATGTGACAGCAACGCTTACCGCACTACCTCCGAAGAGCTCCGAGCTCTCGAACGACAACTCCTCTCCGAAGGACCCGACTCGCCCAACAATTACAACGCGATTCGACGAGCCGCCGAAGTGCATCGTCAAGTTCGACAATACGCTCGCAAATCGATCAAACCGGGAATGACGATGACCGAGATCGTCGAGTTGATCGAGAATGGAACGAGAGCGTTGGTGGAGGAGAATGGGATGAAGAGTGGGATTGGATTCCCGACGGGAGTGAATCGGAATCATTGTGCGGCGCATTTTAGTCCGAATGCTGGAGATAAAACTGGTTAGCACTTTTCCCCCCTCTTCTTCTCTCTTTACCGAGAGTGTGAGTTAGTGAGACTTATGTGGATTCCTGTGAGGGTGTAGTTCTCCTGTATGAGGATACTCTGAAGGTCGATTTCGGAGTTCATGTGAATGGGAGAATCGTCGATTCGGCTTTCACCCTCAATTTCGAACCGACTTACGATAACCTACTACTAGCTTGTCGAGAAGCTACCGAAACTGGTGTTCGAGTAAGCTCAAAGAGTCTCTCTTTTTCCTGTCGAAACGGAAACAAAATTTGCATTTCGTTTCGCTTCCATTCGAGAACGAAGAAACGCTGACGATGATGGCGACGTTGATCAGGAAGCGGGTATCGACGTTCGAATGGGAGATATCGGAGCGGCAATCCAAGAAACGATGGAATCGTACGAAGTTGAAGTCAACGGAAAAACTCTTCCTGGTTCGTCTCATTCTCCGTCTCCCTCTCCCTCTCTCTGCTCTCTCTTCTCTCCTGTTTCTCCTTGCCTCCAACTGATCTCACTTCGTTCGATCTAGTCAAATCAATCCGTAATCTCACGGGACACTCGATCGAACCCTATACGATTCACGCCGGGAAATCGGTCCCGATCGTGAAAATGAACGAGGACGATGAAGAGTACGACGTGAAAATGGAGGAAGGGGAATATTTCGCGATTGAGACGTTTGGAACGACTGGGTCGGGCAGAGTTAGGGATGAGGTACGTTTCGTTCGACGAGCATCGAGAGTGGAAGAGGGTCTGCGAGGCATGAGAAATGGAGACACTGATGGGATTGGTGTTGACAGGGAGTTTGTTCTCATTACGCTCGCATGCCATCAAACTCGAAAGTTCCCTTACGGTACGAATCATCTCTCCATTCTCTCCTCTCTCTCTCTTCTTCACCCGAGAACTTACTTTCTCCTATTCTCTCTCAACTCGATTAGATCCGCATCCGCAAAACGCCTCCTCGGAGTGATCGATCGAAACTTTGGTACTCTCCCTTGGTGTCGTCGCTACCTGGATCGAATCGGTGAAACGGCTTACCTCATCGGAGTGAGCTCTCTCATCCCCTTCATCTCTTGCTGAAGAATCAGTCACTGATGAAGTATTTGGTGGTTCAGTTGAAAGAATTGGTCGAAACGGGATTGGTACAAGATTATCCTCCATTGTGCGATATCGAGGGGAGTCAAACGGCTCAATCCGTAAGCCCTCCCATCTCTTTTTCTACTATGTATTGGCTTTGAGTTGACTGACATGGTCGGAGGGATGTAGGAACATACGATTTTGCTTCGACCAACATGTAAAGAAATCGTTTCGAGGGGAGACGATTACTAGTAGTCACGAGCAAAGGATTATTTCTTGCAGAGCAATTGATCGTTCTTCTACTCTACATTTGGAAGCTCTCAGACCAGGAGATGGCGACTCAAAAGATCTCGCGAAAAATGAGAAGAATGATTTGCGCGAGTGTTTACAGAGATTGAAAGAATTACTAGGGATGATTAATCTGCAGCAGTAGAGAGAGAGAGAACAGTTTCGAGAGAATGGAATGACTACTACTAGTTGTTCAGGACACACGGTATCAGGATTGAAAGCACAGAGGGAGAGAAAACAGGAAAACTATTAGTTTTTAGAAAGAAAAGAAGAGCGAGAAGCCAAAAGGGTCTATTGATTGTCGTCGTCGGAGGGACTGAAAGGATTAGGAGATAGGTACTACTCTCCCTTGTTTATCTTTAACGATCACCAAATCGGTCGGAATCGCTTCGTTCGTATCCATGAAGACTACAGAGGTTTGATCTAATGGATCGGTACGGACTCCTCTTCTCTCCATGAATGATCTGTATGCTCTCGCTCACTTGATTAGTTCTCTTCCACACGCAGAAAGGGGGCGGGAGAGAGAGAGAAGGGATGGAGAGCGAGAGGACGTACCGACCGAGAATAACAGGGAAATACGAATTTTCCACTAGCATGACTTGTTGTTCTACCGTCTTACTCCCCACCTATTGCTCACCATCACCACTCATCAGTTCCTCATTCTCTCTCCGGGAGAGAAAGGAAGAAGGGAGAGGAACTTACCTTGATTGGCCAAACTCCCAAATTTGTGATTCCCGAGAACCCATAGAACCCAGGGGCGGCATCGGCAGGAATGAAATTGTGTTGTTGAGCGAACGCGCGCGACATGTAACATGCTCGATGGCCGGATTTCATCTGGATCGAACCGAAGAGACGACAGGAATCAGTCTGTGAGTGGGAGGAAAGGGGGAATGGGAAGAGAAAGGGAGAACGTACCATCATTCGAACGTTTTCGACTGGACCTATCGAACCAATGAATGTTCTTACTCCGAGCTGTAAAGAATCGAGAGCAAGAGGAACTATCAGTTTTTTCCTTTCTGATTTTCTTGCTCGTAATGATCGCGACTCCTCACCTGATTATGAAACTCCTCAAATTTAATCTTATGTTCCGGTACAGTCGGAGCCAAACTCTTTGTCCTCTTGGTCCTCGTCGTCGTCGCGATCGAACCTTTTCCAATCGTCGTTCCCTGACTTTTCCCCGTTCTCCCACTCTTGACACTCCCTCCTCCTCCTCCGTTCGAGAACTCTGATGAAGTTACTAGATGCATTGAAGTTTGAGATCGAGTGGATTGTGGATCGATCCCTCTTCCGTAAAGGAACGATTGATTCGAATTTGAATACACTGATCCTTCCTCCGTCCCACTCCTCCCTCTTCCTGGTGCTCCCGGTAGTCCATGCTGGTGATGATGATGATGAGGTGATGAAGAGAACGAGCTAGTCGCAGCCGAAGAGGGGGGTATCGAACTAATACTAGCGATCGAAGGGTTCTCCGTCGGTATACTCGGACTACTCAACAGAACCGTCACTTCATCCGAATTCGCATGACGTTGTTGGAAGATAGAGAAATCGTCTTCGTCTTGAAGCGAGTAGTAGACTTCGAACCAGAGGTATTTGAGTGAGAGTTCACAGAGTTCGGAAGGTGGGAGGGCGAGCTTGCGGGAACAACGTTCGCGGAGAGAAGTGAGAGTGTCGGAACCTAGATACGCGTAGAGAGGGGTCAGTAGGGAGGGAGAGAGAGGAGGCGGGAAGGGAGAGGGAGATGAGATGAGAGACGAACTTCGTAGTTTCAACGCGAACGAGTTGAGGGAACCGGGGTGACAGCTGAGGATCGGGGATTTACTCGCTACCATTCTAGTGCGCGTCGTATTCGAGAAGTCGGGAAAGTGGAAGTGAGAGAGCACAACAAAAAGTCGATGACGGACAAAGTTTGCCGGTTCGTTCGAGACGTTGCAAGGTAATGAACGCGTCGAATTGAGTGATAGTATGTACTCGTACTCTGCTCGATGGCCAGAGCGAATTTATGAGAGACACGAGAAGAAGATTTTACATTTTCGCAAAGAATTTCAAGTCAACAAACGACGACAAACAGAAAGCTTACAAGTACAGGAAGACGGAGACAGTCAGATCAACACAAGTACGAGAGAGATGCGAGTAATGATGCGAAGGAGCTATAGTATGTGCGAGTTTGAATGAGTGATTAGGGATGCGAGAGAGAATACTTTTTCCTTTTTCCTTTTTCCTTTTCCTTTTTCCGAATGCTTTTCAAGCTCAACATTCCTCCCCTCCTCCCTCTCCTGCTTCCTCTTCTCCGGGTTCTTCAAACGACAAAGAAGGGTCCGGTACCGGTATCCCCATCGTCCCTCCAACGAACTCCCAAACCGATTCATTTACCCTCTTCGTCAAGAACTCAATCACGACGACTCCTCTTTTGATGTATCTATGTAAATAACTCGGCCAAGGAGTCGTTCGGAGCGTTTGAGTGAGCGTTGAGAGTTGGGAAGAGAGGGAGAGTCGGAGGGGGAGTTGAGAGAGTGGGAGACCTAAAACAGAAAAAACGGGACAGGTTAGTGAGGAGCAAAGGTAGGGAGGAGAGACAGAGGAGCGCACGGGAGAGACGAAGAGAAGTTAGCGAGGAGGAATGGAAGATTAGGAGAAGGAGAGGGAGTCGAGAAGACATGGCGGAGTTTGGGACGCGGGAAACGAGATTCAAGAGATTCCCTAACAAAACTCGGACCTTATCAGTTTTCGTTCTCTAGTGGAGAGAAAGGAAGGGAAGGAGACTGACAGACAGTAGAACTCCATTCCTCGTCGCTCAAGACGTTCATCCCAATAGTTTCTTCCCCAAACGATTCCAATCTCAATAATCCGAACCATAAAATCGCCTTTTCCAATTCTTTCCCTGCTCCCTCTCCAGCTCCTTCTTCCTCCTCTAGTCCTTTCGCGCATTCGAGGATCTCCCGGGCGAAGGATTGAAGCTCGTGGAGAGGGCGAGGTTGAGAAGAATGGAGGAGTTTGAGTAGTCGAGAATTGAGCAGGAAAACTTGAGAGACGCTAGCGACGGAAGGGGTTGGAGAAGTGAGCTCGGGAGTCGAGTCGAGATAGAGAGGGAGACGAGTAGTCGAGGTAGAGAGATCGATCGTAGGGGAAGAAGTTTCGAGGAGAAGTGTCCAAATTCTGTTCGTCTCCGTCGACTGATCAGTTCGTTCTGCAGGCCAGAGACTGAGGAAGAGGGAGCACGAACAATTCCAACCTCACGACATGCCACCACAACCCTCTCCTCTCTTCTACTTCTTCCGTCTCAGTAAACCCTAAATCAATCGGATCAAAATTCAATTCGAGTTTGAAAGCCGCCGAAACGAAGATTGGTAGAAACGCTAGGAGGTCGTTCAAATCGAGGTGTTTCTGAACTCCTAGTAGCGACGTTTGAAGTACTAATAGGAGAGTTCGAAGAGAGTTGAGAGTTGGTTGGGAAGCGAAACCTAATTCCTTTCGAAAGTTGTCAGTTCTCCTTTTTCGCTTGTGAGAGTGAGGAGAAGGACTCACGTAATTCCCTCATAACGATCTCTATCGCCCCCTTCATCCATTCCCTCGCGTTCGAAATGAATCCAACATCGTTACTAACTATCGCACAACTCGCTACCGTCGCTAAATATAATCCTTTCCACTCCATCCCTCCTTCTCCCTTTCCATCTCCTCCTCCTTGCGTCCCTCCTCCTGAGACAGAGGGAGTCCTCCAATGGGTCTTGACGCCGTCATAGAGGAATTGTCGGGATTGATTCGTAGGGAACAAATGTAGAGTCGGTTCGATTCGAGAGAAATAGACTGAAAGTGCTTCGTTCGCTTCGGAAGGAGTTGGTTCTTTCGTCGAATTCAAATTGTCGAACGAGGTGAAGGTGTCATTGAGGGTCGATTTGGAAGAAGAAGAGGAAGAAGAAGGAGAAGGGAAGAAGAGACAACTCGATTCGGAGGAGGAGGAGGAACTTTCAGAGGGACAAATCGACTCGAGTTGGGAGCGGAGGAGAGGGAGATCGAAAACACTCCCCGACGATGACGACGACGACGACGACGATTCGAGTCCGAGGCCATTGAGCGCTGATTCTCCTTGGATGAAGACTTGACAGAGTGTTAAACGAGGTTGACGACGTTGTAAGACGTCTTTGAAAGGAAGGAACGAGATGGGAGGAGAAATCGAGAGTGGAAGCGAGAGGGAAGTAGTAGGAGAAGTCGCGAGGGGAGGGAATTGAGTCTGAGTCTGAGGGGAGAAGAACGTCGATGTGGAACCGGACGCGGAAGGGTCGAAAAAAGTGGTTGAAGAAGTTGATATGATGGGGGAGGTGAGGGAATCGAGAGGAGATTGACGTCGTTGTTGGAGAGCCGAGAGGGAATCCGACAGAGAGGGAGGAGAAAGTTTCGTTTGAGATTGAGATTGACGAGTTGAACGTTTCGAGTTCGTCGGATTCAAGACGGGTTCGGGAGTAACTGAGCTCGTTAGATGATGTATCGCTGTTACTTCCCCATCTTGAGTGAGCAATGGACGAACGAAGAGAGAGAGAGAGAGATAAAGCTCGACGAACCTTTTCTACGTTTCCCTCCTCCTCCAACTCCTCCTCTACCTTTGAATCTCTTGTTCCCTCCTCCTCCTCCTTGTTGATCGAGTGGAGTCCAATCGGCCAAGTTACATTTATCTCCACGAGTGAAACAGTTTGAACAACGAGGGAAAGTTCGATTACATTTCACTGAATCCGTCACTCATCTTCGTTCAGCTGAACTCCTCGAAAAGAGACTCAGGGAGATATAGAGAGAGTGAGAGAGAGACTGACCTCGTCGTTTCCTACATCTTTCACAACTAACATCCGTAATGATCTCCGTCGTTTTCGCTGCTGCTGAACTCGAAGTCGAAGTTGAAGTTTCTGCGGTTATCGAATCGGAGAGAGGTGGTTCAAGTCCTTCCGATCCTAGTGAAGTCATTCCGAGAGGTGTTGATGAGCTGAGGGAGAGAGAAGAGGAGAAGGGAGATCAAAAGGAGTGGGGAAAAAAAGAACGAAAATCGAGAGAAGTTCGGACATCTTTTTTTCGGAACTTCGCTTGAACGGAGCGAGGTTACCTGTAAAGAGTCGCAAGCTGCGAGAGTGAACGCTTCAAGGTATCGAGAGAGAGTGACACTGATTTTCCGAGTGCACGAACCTCGCATACAATCAGTTCGCACGACAGGACAAGCGTTACCTGCGAGATATCGTCTCGCTATGGGCTGGCCAAGTGTAGTTTAGAGCTATAGGGTATGCGAGGGACTAGACAAAGGGAGGTGGCGCAGGACGAAATCGACGGAAAATGATCATTTGAGAGCTTGCTCTGCCTCTGTAGACCCTTGCTGGTTGAACAGAGTCTCTGATGGAAGGTAGACCGTCTTATCTGAATGAACGGAGTCAAATCAGCTCAGGTTGGCTCGTTTAGCTCAACTTGACAGAAAAGGGAAGAAAAGCAAAACTCACTCTCTGGTGTTTTCACGGTATCACGGCTTCGAAAGCATGGTTACCTGCCTCCGATCTTGCAGTACTGCTCGAGGTATATGTATCAATCTTCCTTGACCTTTGATGGCGCTTAGGGTGGTTCAGCTCTGGAAGCGTCGAGCAAAAGGGGGAAAACTCACTTGATTCCTTGTAAAGAGCGACGCTTTCGATACTCGGTCCAGAGTCCTGTCGACGTCTCGAGGGTCTCAGGATCATATGCGTATCGCGTTGAGGGTGCTCTGTGCACCATGGTGGCAGGCAACGAGATTTTGCGTCACGAAAGAGCGAGGGACCCGAAGCGTTGATACGGTCTAAACGGCTTGCGCGCGCATTGCACAAGCAGCAGCCCTTCTTCCAGCGATCAGAGCCGAGCAGCAAGATAAGGCTCAAGTAACATAGTTGTGGTGGTCGAAGGGAGAAACTCCAATTCACAACTTTGTTTCGTTCTCCCGCTCTCGCGCTGCTATCACTCCAATAGACTATCACCAACCACCTTCGACTCTTCAAGTAGTACCCAGCCCGTCTGTGAACCAGTTCGCTCGTTTCAGGCCTTTCTAAACCCGAAAAAAGTCCCCTCCACGCCCTCGCTCTCCTCCTCGTCACTTCCATCTCAACAAAACCGACCTCGCGCGTCTCCCTCCCAGCTTGAAAGGATGACGGACGTACAAGAAACAGATGCCTGTAAGCCCAACACACCTTTACAAGCTTCCATGCGGGAAGGGTTTCGAATGAGGTGGAAACGATCGAAATTGGGCGATCTCGTCTCGGCACGGCTCGACACTTGGGCTCACAAGAGGGTCATGAGGAGGATCGGGAGATCAATTAGAGGGAAATGGAACGGTTCAGGGATGGCATGGATGGCGCGTGATTAGGATGGATTGATGGAGGATTTGAGATGTGGTCATCTCCCGACTCCCAGTCAGTCCTCTAGACACGGCCTGCATGAGGGAACCACGCTGTTATCGACTGCAGTAGAATGGGACGAGGCAGAATCAGGCGCAACGACTCGATTCCACTCAATCATGCTCCCCACCTTTCCCTCGTTCCTTGTCGCTGACAACCCGCTCGCTCGTTCGTTCTGTCGATAGGGATCTCTCACCTTTCCGATTGCAAGCAACTCACAGAGATGGACATCAAACGGTTATGTGACAAGGTAAAAACTTCCTTCTCCCTCATTTTCTCTCTTCGCAGAACGATATTGACCCTCGCTCGATTGCGTTTGAGTAGGCACGAGAAGTATTGATGGAAGAATCAAACGTACAACCTGTGAAATGTCCAGTAACGGTTTGTGGTGACATTCACGGTCAATTCGTTCGTTTCTCCCATTCCCTCACAGTTTTAAAACTTGTGCTGATTCCTGTCTCTGTTCATTCAGCACGATCTATCCGAATTGTTCCGCATCGGAGGAAACTCCCCCGACACGAATTACCTCTTCATGGGAGACTACGTCGACCGAGGGTACTATTCAGTCGAAACGGTCACTTTACTCGTCGCGTTGAAAGTTCGATACCGAGATCGAGTCACGATCCTACGAGGGAACCACGAATCGAGGCAGATCACGCAGGTGTATGGGTTCTACGACGAGTGCTTGAGGAAGTATGGCAACGCGAACGTTTGGAAGTATTTCACCGATTTGTTCGATTATTTACCTTTGACCGCTCTCATTGATGATCAAGTAAGTCTACTCTTCACGTCTATCCTCGTCTCACTGCGCTGACACTCTCTCGCGCGTTCGTGTGACTTAGATCTTCTGTCTACACGGAGGACTTTCCCCTTCGATCGACACTCTCGATCACATCCGTTCGATCGAACGAGTTCAAGAAGTCCCCCACGAAGGACCCATGTGTGATCTCCTCTGGTCCGACCCGGATGATCGTTGCGGTTGGGGAATCTCGCCTCGAGGTGCCGGTTACACGTTCGGTCAAGATATCAGTGAAGCGTTCAATCACAACAATGGTTTGACTTTGGTCGCGAGGGCTCATCAACTCGTTATGGAAGGATTGTACGTTAACCTCTTCATTAGACGCTTGTGAGAGATACTAAAGAAGAAGTTGCTGGTCACAGCAACTGGTCGCATGATCGAAACGTCGTTACGATCTTCTCGGCTCCGAATTACTGCTACCGATGTGGTAATCAAGCGGCAATTATGGAGATTGACGAAAACCTCAAATATACCTTGTAAGTTTTACTTGCTCTCTCTCTCTTCACTTGTCAATTTTCCGCAAATTGACCGATGATCTTCGTTCTCTGTAGCCTTCAATTCGACCCAGCACCAAGAGCAGGAGAACCTCTCGTTTCGAGAAGGGTACCTGACGTAAGTCCCTCACTTTCTCTTCAGTTCTTCTCTCTGCGCTCGCTCGTCTGACCGCTAAATTCTTTCTATCTCCGTTGAATTCCTTGTGTGTAGTATTTCCTGTAAATAATGAAAACAAGCCGAAAAGATCTTTTTGTGACCCTATCCTCTACCCTCTCTTCTCTCCTCGAGCGTCCCTTTCGGGAGTCGCTCCGCTTTCTGTTTGCAACCGCACGATTTGCATTTCCCTCTTCTTCTTCCTTCCGTATCCTTTCTATCCCTTATTTCGCTCTCGCAATCCCGATTTACGACTCTCCCTCTCCGCTCTCGTCTTCTTCGATATAGCTTTCTTTTCGTGTATGTCCTTTCGCCCTTTTGTCCTCGATGCCGTTCCTTTCCTCTCCCTTGCTTTTCCTCTCAACATACCCCTTCCCCTCTTCTCTGTGTGGTAGTCTGCCTTTGAGAACATAGAATGAATGAACTGAAGTTTCCACGATCAGACGAAACGAAACTCGGAGAGTCTCCGATTGATGAACGATGAGGGTGGCGGAAAGCTGTGCTTCTTGCAGTGCTTCCCAAGTGTCTATGCGAGAGAAGAGTCTATGAACAGACGGGGGCGAGAGAGGGCGGGAAACAGGAGATCTCGACGAAAACGGGAAATCGAGAACAAAACAAGCTCAAACTGCGTTGACGATCGGTCCTCAGCGTCGTGAGTCGTATGAGCCCTTTCGAGCTATAGCGTAGACCGAAAGACGGTCAGCGATGAGCGGTCAAGGAGAGGGTGACGATGAAATTGAGCTCACTCCATCTCAGAACTTTTACGTTCCTCCAACTCCCCCTTGCTGAGGGTCGAAACAGCTCTTGTCAGCTTACCGTGTGTGCTCGATGAGAAGACAAGATAGGCTCACCTTTCGCAACGAAACGACTCACCGCGCGAGACGCAGAGTTTTTCGATTGTTCGTCTTCCTTTAACAGACGATCCATCTTCTCCTCGTGACTCTCTCGTCCCATGTTCTTGATTGCTTGAGGGTCTAACGCTGCGAGTGATAGAAGCAAAGAAGGTACGTCATCGATCAGAAGCCACTCGTAGAGGAGGGGGGGGGGGGGGGGGAAATCGCAAGCGGAGGGCCCGGGGTGAAGGTAGATATTACGGGGCCCGGGGGTTCGCGGGGAGGGGTGG
>NW_027481077.1:0-59837 GCF_050403485.1 Sporobolomyces salmoneus
CCCTAACCCTAACCCTAACCCTAACCCTAACCCTAACCCTAACCCTAACCCTAACCCCTAACCCTAACCCTAAAAAAACCCTAACCCTAACCCTAACCCTAAGAGTCAACTCCGGAGGATGATAGAGAGCAAGGGAGAACGTACAGATAATACCAAGTTGACTCATTCGAGTCTTTCAGTTTCACTTAGACGAAATTAGTGATCAGAATTCACTACATCGATGCGAGCGAGTTAGCTCTGATGCTGCGTCGTACACCTTCACTGCTTCTGTGCGAAACAGGAAAGGGAAGTACTCACAACAAGCGACCCAGGTCATTCGAGTCGGTTTTCGTTTTTTCGACTTCGAGCTGCAGAGGCTGTTGAGACAATGAGTTAGCCGTTCATGGAGGGGTCACTTTCAGACAATGTGACGGCGATGAAAGGAAAGAGGAACTCACTCTGAGCTTGATTGACTCGCTTGATCCATTTCCAGACTCCAACTCATTCTCCTTCCGAAGTCTCTCAATTTCCATCGCTTTTGACAGAACCTCTTCTTCTCTGTACGCAAACCTTAAATGCAGCGTCAATCACATTGAGTGAAACAGAGCTGGATCAAGGAGAGCTTACAAACAACCGCACACTTCCGGATCAGCAAAATCACGTTCTCTTCCTTGTACTTATCCTGCTCTCCACAATTCTGCTCCGTCCCTCTCTACAGCCGCTTGAACCTTCTTCGAGTGGCGAGATGATCTTCTTGTACAACGGCAATGTCGACGGCATCTTTCCCAATTTTTCGAAGCGGAACCACGTCAAACCGGGTTCGAGGCAACAGACAACATACTTCGACACGTGTATGGCCTCAAAGCTTGGAGAACAATCTACAGAACTGATAGCATCAGTGTCGATCCGAAAAGGAGCGC
This sequence comes from Sporobolomyces salmoneus, assembly GCF_050403485.1. Lineage (NCBI taxonomy): Eukaryota > Fungi > Basidiomycota > Microbotryomycetes > Sporidiobolales > Sporidiobolaceae > Sporobolomyces > Sporobolomyces salmoneus. The sequence continues at coordinate 900 of NW_027481077.1, forward strand.
GCGAAAGGGGGAAAGGAGCTTACTGACGAAATCTTCGAGGTTGAACGAAAACCATGATTGTCGAGGTTTGGTGCAGCGAGAGAGCCAAGCGTAAGGCTTACAGCGACATAGAGAACATCTGTGTGGTAGAAAATCTCGAATCCTCAGTCTGTGGTCACAAAAATAACAAAAAGCGGTGAAAGCGAGAAAAAAGCTCACTTGCAAATTAACCTTGAAGGAACGAAACGAAAGAAGCGGAAGCGATACTCCTATGAGGACTTGTCGGACTTGTAGTCGTAGTATGTTTTGGATGATCCTTGGAACAACATCTTTGCGAGCCGTGTTCGCGATTTACAAAACTTCCCAAAATCTCACGATTCTTTGTCCTTCTCCGAGTTCTCCGCCTCAACTCGGAAGATCTTCCATATCTGCGACGTTTGAGCGTGTCAAGAGTGGGCGACTGATGCTTTAAACAAAAGGAGAGCTAGAACTTACACCTCCTTTCGAAACGATCCATTCCAATTCCTTCATTCTATTTCGAACTCGCTTCTCCGCTTTTCCGCGTCTCGAATGTAGCTCCTTTCGTCCTCGCCTCGTGACGTCCTCCGTCCAGTCGACGCTCTTCTTTCTACCCTTGAATCCTGCTTCATTATCCTTCGACATCACACAAGTTGAGCGTGAGAGAAACTGGCGAAGGAGCAGCATAGTACGTCGAGCTGAGCAGCGCTACTGTCCTCCGAGGTACTGTTAGGACTAGTGATCTAGAGTGGAAGCTGTTATTTAATCGGACGCGAAAGTCAAATTATCGATATCGTCGAACCGAAGCAGCAGGTCGAAGGGCTGTACGCGCTATCCGATGTCCGCGAGATGTCCTTCGTATCGGCATGTTCGAAAGGTCGCAGTGAAGTGAATTGGAAAGAGCGAGACGAACTTCTCCTCTCTTCTCGACTACTACCGACTTTTCGCTCGACTCGAATGCTAGGAGTGGCTAGGACATTTGGTCCGCCGCTACGGACATCAAGAACACCGACGCTATCATCAACGCGTGAGTCCTCCCCTTCTTCTCGAGGGGGAAAGTGACGTAGGAAAGGCGGGACAGGGAAGACTTCTAGCGAGCGACTCTTGCGCGTAGGGGATACAGTAGTCATCTGAGACCACGATGAGAGTGGACCGCATCTTGTCAGTGAAGGAGAGAGCTGACTTTGATTCTCCTTTCCGATAGTTCTCTCCCGGCGACTCTCTCCTCCTTCCCCTTCTCTGCTGTCCCGACGACCATTCTCCCAGTCGACACTAAGACGACTTGCCGATGTCCCTCCGCCTCCTCCTTCCTCGACCGCGAAACGCCTCCCTCGTTCCGACAAACGATCTCAATCTCTCCTCGTTCGCAATCTCGCCCTCTCTCGACTCCATTCTCGATTCCTCCGTCTCAAACGCCCCTCAAAGCGTACCTCGATCCTGACGACGCTCCTCCTCTCGCTCGGAGGTCTCTACGCTCTATACGAATTCTCGACTCCAGCTCAACACGCCGTCGTCGCGATTGAACGATGCGCTACGATCGCGTGGGCCGTCACTCGAGCCGTAATCGACTACAAGCTACTGTTCAGGAAGACGTGGGAAGATACGGAAGAGGGAATGAAGCAGAGACATCGAGATTACGAAGCGACTCACTGGAAAGCCGCGACGAGGTTGATGGAAGCTTTGAGATCTCTCGGCGGAATCTACATCAAGGTGAGTCTCCTCGCAAATCAGTCTTACCTATCTAGACTGATCCCAAGAGGTGAGATTCATCAGCTCGGCCAACATCTCTCGACCGTTCAACTCGTCCCCGCCCCTTGGGCACTCGCAATGAAACCTCTCCAAGATCAATGTTTCCCCACTCCCTTATCCGAGCTCGAATCACTCTTCCTCGAAGAAACCGGAGAACCAATGACTCGATTCTTTTCTTCGTTCGATCCGGATCCGATTGGAGTCGCGAGTTTAGCACAGGTTCATCGAGCAGTTGATAGGGAGAGCGGGAGAGAAGTAGCCGTGAAATGTATGCATCCAGAATTGGAAAAGTGAGTCAGCTGTCCCTCGCGCTCTCTCTCATCTCTCTAGACGAAAAACGAAAAACTTGAATCTGACGAACCAAAAACTCGTTTCCTCGTGATAGTTTCTGTGATATCGATATCTCAACAACGATATTCTTACTTAACACGGTTAAACGGATATTCCCTTCTTTCGAATTCACTTGGTTGGGAGAAGAGATGCAACAGAATTTACCTCTTGAAATGGATTTCCGTGAGTACTCTCCCTTCTCTCTTCCCTCAATCGCTCTCGAAGACTGACTCTGTTTCGTCGATAGGTCATGAGGCAGCTAACGCAGCTCGATGCGTGAACGATTTCGCTGGTTTGAAAGAAACTTCCGTCGTCGTTCCCGAGGTTCTTTGGGCGAAACGAAGAGTTATGGCGATGGAGTGTACGTCTTTCTCTGTGACTCGCTTCCTTGACAACTCTCTAGCATACTGACGAACTCTCGCGTCCTCGACAGTCGTGAAAGGAGGTCGAGTCGATGATTTGGAATACCTCGCGAAACACAATATCGATCGAAACGAAGTCAGTCGACAAATCGCAGAGATCACTTCTCGAATGATCTATATCACTGGTGAGTCTCTCCACGCTCTTCTCCCTTTCGTAGGGCGTCGAGATTGACTCACGTTCGAAAATCGAAACAGGTTTCTTCCACGCAGACTTGTGAGTAAATCTCCCTCTCCTCGTCTCGAATCTAGTCCGTACTGATACTCTTGCGATCGCAGACACGGTGGAAACTTGTTGATCCGACCCGCTTCGCCTAAATCTCGTTCTCCCTTCAATTTCGAAGTAGTTCTCCTCGATCACGGTTCGTCTCTTTCCTTCTCTTCTTCTCTCCTTTCTCCTTACTCACGCCTCCCATTCATCTAGGTCTCTACTTTGATCTCCCTCACGATCTCCGCGTCAACTACGCTCGATTCTGGCTCTCGCTCATGGCTTCCCCTACTCCCTCCGTCGAAGCCGCTCGTCGAAAATACGCCAAACTCGTCGCGAACATCGACGACGCCCACTACCCTCTCTTCCAAGCCGCTATCACTGGTCGTGCTGCTCTCGATGGGGCTGCCGTCATCGCTGAAGGAGAAGGAAAACCGATCGAGAAAAGAGGAAGCATGTTAGATTTAGGCGAGAACAATGCGGACGAGAAGAAGAAGATGAGGAACGCGATGGTGATGCAGGAAGGGTTGATGGAGGCTTTGTTTCAGATTTTGAGAAACGTTCCGAGGAGAATGTTGATGCTTTTCAAAGTTAACGACCTCAATCGGTACGAGTTTCTCTCTCTCGCTACCCTCTCTCTCGTACTCGCGTTCAAGTTGAGCTGATCCTTTGTTGTCATACTAGAGCTCTCGATGTATCACTACAAACTACTCATTCTCCCGCTCGAATTTTCCTCATCATCGCCGAGTACGGTCTCTCCTTTCCCTCTCCTGTTCCCACTTCCGCTCAAAACTGACTTCTCTCTCTTTCTTCGTATAGTTATTGTAACCTCTCGATCCGTCTCGACGATCTCTCCTCCCCTCACCCTCGTTCCCTCATCTCAAAATGGAAATCTTGGTATCGATACGAATCTTGGAAATGGACGATTCGAGTTTGGGTATGGGGAATGGAAACGAAAGCTTGGATCGATTGGATGAGAGGGAGAAGAGTTGGGTTGGAGGAGATGATTCGAGTGTAAGCTTCAGTCGAGCGAGCGAGCGTCAGAAAGAGAACTTGTTGCTATCAATAATCATTTCTTCTTACTCTTCTCTCGCTCTCTCGGTGCGATCTCTGTTGAGCGAAGAAGAGAGTGAGAGAAGAGGGCGTACAAGAACGAGTTGCGCGCGATGAGTAAAATGCAAGAAATCAACTAGAAAGTGAAAACAACAAGAACGAGCGAGAGAGAAACCGCGCGAGAGAGTAAAATAACGAACGAGGCAAGCAAGCAAGAAGAACGAGACAGAAACCTATTCTCCAAGCATCATAGCATCATCAGGAGAACCTTCAAGAGGTGTCGCGAGAGTTTGATCCGTGTTTGTAGAGGAAGAAACGACGGATCCAGCTCTCGAACCAGTCGGAGTCGGAGCGATCGGAATCGGATTGAAGAATTGTTTCGTCGTGTTCTTCTTTCCTCCTTTCTTCTTCGGTTTCGGGATACTGTTCGACAACTCATCTTCGAAATCAGTAACTCGAGTAATCAAGGAGAAGAGAAGAGAGAGAAAAGTTGAGACTGACCTTTCGGGAGGACCTAAACAATTCCCTTTCGCCGGTTTCCCATGAACCGCCATCGTTCCTCGACTCTTCGTAACGAAATCGCAGTTCGGAGCGGGGCAGACAAAGTTTCCTTCGTCGGATCGAACGATGTAAGCCGAGATTCCGGTCGAATATTTGAGATTGATCGAATCGGTGTGGTAGTGACGATGATGAGTCGCAGCGGAAGAGGAAGCTTTCGAGCGATAGAAGCGTTGAGGACAAGAAGGAAGAGGACAACGCTGAGTGAAGACGAGAGAGATCAGCTTTCGAAATTCGAAAAGAAATGAAGATTTTCGAGAAAACTCACGACCATGACTCCAGTTTTCCCACTCGCTGCGTGAGCGTTCGCCGCTTCTTGCATGATCAACGAAGACCTTTCCGCGATCATTGCCGCCGTCATCGGTTCCCCTTGTTCTTCGTCCGTTTCATCCGAATCTGGCGAAAGTTCTTCCCCTTCGAACGGAGTCAATTCCGATTCTCCACCACTTCCTTCCCTCTCCCTCCTCGCCTTCTCCCTCTTTGCCTTCTTCCTCTCCCTCTTCCTCTGTAATCTCTCGGCTTCCAATCGTTCCCTCATCATCAATTCCGCCAATTCTTTCTTCCCCATCCTCTTCCCATTCGATTTCTTCTCCTTCTCCTTCTCCTCTTCTTCCTCAACCTCGTACTTTCTCGCCGGATTCCTCACAGCCCATCTACATCGATACTCCCAAGTGTTCCCCATCCCTTCCTCCAAAGTCTTGAACCTCCATTCATTCATCCATTCCATCCCCCCGACGAAAGATTCCTCAAACTGAACCGATTCGAAATCTTCTTCCGTTCCTCTACCTCCTAAACTCTCTCGTCTCTTCTCACTCAATACGAATAACTCCGCCGTCGTCGTCGTCGTCGTCGTTGAACTCTTCTTACTCCCGAATCCCGTCGTCATCGAAAGATTCGTCGTCGTCGTCGGAGTTGGATCAACCCCATTCGTCGTCTTTAACAGCGCAACAAACTCATCTTCAATCCCATACCAATCCTCCCACCCTAACCCTTCGGGGTTCACTCCATCCGTCGCTCCAGAAGTAGTGAATCGACATTTGTTTCGTTGATGAAAATCTGACCAATCGAGTCTTGCGATTTGTCTGTACGTTTTCGGTCGAGCAATTAGAGCAATCGGTGCAGAGGGAGGAGGAGGGGGCGCAGAAAAGTTGGAGAAGAAGGAAGCGGTACGAGGGAGAGAAAGCGAAGGAACGGGAATTGAGACTGGGTTGAGAGGAACGGGAACGGAAAGGAAAGAAGAAGTCGGTTTGAGTGAATTCGTCGAAGGTGGAGGTGGATGAGCTAGAGAAGTTCCATTGCTCGTCGTGGCGATGGGAAGTGGTGAAACTGATCGATCCGTCGTCGTCGTTCCTGAAGGAGTCGGTTCCCATTCCCATCCCGGTTTCTTCTTCTCGTTCCCTCCCTCTGCCTCTCCCTCCTCTTCCAGTGCATCCTCCTCCTCATAAGTAGGTTCAACGATCTCCCCTCTATACGTAATCTCCCTCAACCCTTCCTCCCAACTAAACCTATTCAAATCCCCTTGAACTTTCTCGAAAACTCCTAAATCGGGTGGAGTTGAAGGTCGTCGAGGTTTCCCTTTTCCCTTGAAGTGTCGATTGAGTGGATGATCGATTGATTTGTGAGGGAAGGCGAGTGGGAGTGGTTCGGGTTCTGGAGAAGGGGAAGAGAGAATCGAAGAAGAACGAGAAGAGGAAGCGATCGAAGAAAGAGGTGAACTATCTCGATCGGTTCGTTCTATCGGAATCGTAGTCGTTCTAGGTCGTTTCGTTTTCGATTTCTGTTGTTGTTCCTGCTGCGTAATCGTCTCATTGTCGTCGTCGTCGTTGTCGGAAGATTCGAGTGAACTTAAACTCGATTCCGATTCCCTCCTCCTTCTCTTCTCTTTCCTCCCTTCTCCCTCATCCTCCTGTCCATCGTGAGTTGCTCCATTCGCAGTACCTCCTCCTCTTTCTTTAACCCACCTCTCAAAACTCTTTACCAATTTCCCGCTCGTTTCCAGTAACCCGACCGCAGTCTCATCATACCCAAACTTCGATTTCGAGTTCTCGGAAGTTGAAGTCGAGGCGATAGGATTGAATAGAGAGTTTACTTGTGAAGGAGGGATTTCAAGGTATGAAGGTCTAATCGTTCTCGCTCTCAAACTCCTCCCGTTCGGAGCTACGAAAGACAACGACGTCGGAGTAGGGTCCTCGATCGGCGGAACTGAGGAGGAGGAGGGATCTTGAGTCGAATTCGAATTCGAATTCGGATTGGAAGGTGGAGGTGGAGGTGGAAGGAGTAACGAAGTTGAAGTTGAGGAGGAAGCTTCCGGTTGAGGTTGAGGGGAGAGTAGCGAAGGGGATACGAGAGGTTGATCGATTGAGAGTGAAGCGACTTTCGAGGAGGAGGACGCAGGAGCGGGGAGAACGAGATCTTGGTTATTTGAGAGGAGAGCTAACGCGGCAGATTTCGTTGGATTCAAGTGGATCTTCCTGAGTCGGGGAGTCGAGGCGATAGTTCGAGTTGATTGTTCAGGTCGTTTACCGAGTGCTTTTTCGCTTAGAGGAGGGTTCAGGGTTGTGGAAGGGAAAGGAGCGATAGAGGACGAGGAGAGCGAGAATGAGGGAAAATCGAAATTCGTCGAGGGTTCATGATTCGACTGAATTCGCTCCGTCGATAGAGACGAGTAGAGATCGAAAGGTAGTATCGCGAGTTCGAATGGAGTAGGAGTTGAAGATTTGACGGAGAAAAGAGATAAATGCGTCAATTTTGAAATCCACTCCTTTCGAGTCCTCGTTCTCGACTCACCTTCACCTCGCTCGTCTCGAAATCACCCATGACTATATCTTGAAATTCTTCTGATACTCCGACTTCCATCGTTATCCGCCAAGAAGTTGAGGATTGACTAGGTTCGATTCAGGGTGATTTTCGAAACGTGATTCTTCGCTCGTCCTCGTTCGAGCGCTTGATCGATACGTGTAGTAGCTTGATGTAGTGGAATCGACTCGATCTATCGTGTCGGTTTAGCGATCCGAGAAGAGTCGACAAAGAGGTGTGAATCGAAAGAGGTCAAAAGCAAAACCTTACAGACTCTATTCAATTTCAGTAATCAAAGTGAAGGAATCGTTCTCTTTCTAACCTCATCACCTCTCATCACGCTACGACGGAAGGATGGGTTTATTCAATCGCAAGAGTAGTAAACAACAAGACGAACAAGTATTACAAGAGAACGATCAGAAGAAGAAGGACAAAGTTCATTGGAGTAAACGACCTGCGAGTTCGTACCCCTCTCTCTGTCTCCCACTCTCCCACGCGACTTTGACTGACGAGAGTGACGATTGATCCAGATACGGCATTCAAACAACAACGGTTGAAAGCATGGCAACCGATCTTGACTCCCGCGACAGTTCTCCCAACTTTCTTCCTCGTCGGAATCATCTTTGTTCCTCTCGGAGGTGTATTATTATGGGGTAGTAATCAAGTACGTTCCCTTATCCCTCCTCTCCACCTGATCCGATCTCTCGTTCGCTTGAGTCGACGAGTTTGTTTAGTCATTGCCGAACTAACCTCTCTCCTCTCTCTCCCTCCTTCCTTGCGCACTCACTCTAGGTGAAAGAATTCACGATCGATTACACTCAATGCGAGTTCCTCGCCCCTCAAACGACTTTCTCCCCTCTCTCTTCGTCCGATTACTCGTTCCGATTGAATTCAGACTCGTCCCCTCCCGCTCCAACTTGGCAATTCATGAACGACGATACCGAACCCGACTTGTCTCGACAGAATTTGTGTCGAGTACAATTCGAATTACCGACAGAGATGAAATCTCCAGTGTTTATGTATTATAAACGTCAGTTTTCATTCTCTCCTCTATCCCTCTCCCTCTCGCTCTCGAATTTCGAACGAGGTACTGACGATAGAGACCCGATATAGTAACGAACTATTATCAAAACCATCGAAGATACGTTAAATCGATCGATTCGTCTCAACTACAAGGAGACGCAGTTTCGTATTCTTCGATCGATGGAGGGGATTGTAAACCGGTCGATACGAGGGATAACAAGATTGTTTACCCTTGTGGATTGATCGCAAACTCTTTATTCAACGGTGAGCTACTCTCCCTCTCGCTCTATTTCGAATCCGTGCGAAAAACGACTCGAACTGCAAAAACGAAAACTGACTCTCGAATCTCGCTCTCGTTAGATACATTCCTTCAACCGATTCTCCTGAACCCTTCCGGTTCAAGCGGTAACCAAACGTACAACATGACTTCCCGCGGGATCGCCTGGTCTGGTGAATCCAAGAAATACGGTCAAACGAAATACTCGGCGTCCGATATCGTCCCACCTCCAAACTGGGCCGATCGTTACCCTCAAGGTTACACCGAAGATAACCTCCCCGATTTGACGACGGATGAACACTTTCAGGTGTGGATGAGAACGGCGGGTTTACCGACTTTCAGGAAATTGTATTTTAGGAATGATGATGAGGCTATGCCGGCGGGTTCTTACGAAATCGGGATCTACATGAGTACGTTCCTAACTCTCTCTATCTCTCTCTTGTCAAAACGAAGCGACTAACTGAGTGGCGGTGAGTAGATTATCCAGTCGCCCCCTTCCACGGTACGAAATCGATCGTATTCTCGACAGTTTCCTTCATCGGAGGGAAGAACCCTTTCCTCGGTATCGCCTACATCGCAGTCGGTGGTGCTTGTATCTTATTGGGGTTGATCTTGACCGTGAGACATTTGATTAAACCGAGGAAATTGGGAGATCCACAGGTACGCTCAAACTTTCGTCTTACTCGTCTCTGCCGTGATGAATTGAGTGCTGATCGAGTCGGCGTACAGTACCTTTCGTGGAATCGAGCTCCTGCGAATTAGACGACTTACCCCTTCTCCTCTCGATCGCTCTTCGGTTTCATTTTCCCTCCCTCACTCGACTCGACGATCTCTCCTCCCCCCGCCCTCTATCGATCTCACAATTCTCTACAGACTCTCTCCTCGGACCACTACGTCGAACCCTCGCTCACCTCGCTATTCTCCTCGCTTTCGACTGTAGTTTTATCGAGTTGTCGCTCTTCTCGCTGTCTCGCTCGTTGGCTCGCTCTTTTTCGGTTAGATCTGTTCTCTGCTTTTTGTTTCGTGTGCACGTTGTAATCACTTGTTTGGCTCATTCTTCTCGCGCGAAAACGTTCTCTCGATTCGAGAGAGCGAGAAGAATGGATCGGATCCTTTTCGTTCGACGAGGGAGAACAGCGCTGCTCGAATGGGAGCGAAAGATCGTCACACGGGTACGAATAGTATTCACCTCGAGGCACGACTTCAAGTCAGCGATCGAATCGCGCCAGAAAACTCGAAACGTCTTCGTTCACGCTGCCTTGAAGAGATGAAGACGTAGCTCTCGGTAGGATCGCGACCATCGTCTGCAGAAAGCAGATGCTGCCATGCTATGTGTTCTTGCGAGGCGATTTCTTTCGAGTCAGCGCAATCGGAGACTTCACGATTCGCCTTGTGTCGATGACCTTGAGCCTTTTGACATCCGATTGCATCGAGTCGCGAGAGACTTCGGGCATAGTGCAGAGAGATAGATAGTAGGCTGCTGCCCATTGCCCCAAGGCTCGGAAAAGTGTGTCATCTCCCGTCGAATTGCGCGAAAAGTGCTACCGAGGCAGAATGCGCATGAACAACAAACGACACGAGGAAGGAAGGCGCAAGCGAGAGCAAGAGACAAAGAGAAAAGCTTAGACAGTCGAGGAGAGTCAAGAAGAAGCAAAGCTAAAGGGGACAGAAAGAAGAGATGCCAACGTCGAAAAAGAAGCGATTCCGAGTCGCACCAGTTCGACAGCAGTTCGCACACGCAAGACAAGGACATCAGCATGAGCGAGAGCGGACACCGATGATCGCGTGCTAGCGAGAGTCAAGCGAAAGAGTCGAAGGAGCGTCGAGTTGAGCGGAAAGCGAGAATGAACGAGCGAACCTCTTTCGCCCAAAGTTCACAGAATAGCCAGCGCTTCCGCATGTCCAGATCGCACAGGGTAGAGTGAGTACCTTCGTAGGAGGGTTGAGCGGTTTACGAGACGGAGAGAGCGTCGATCGTCGAGGTTGAGAGAGTTTGAAGAAGGAGGCCGAGTATCGAGGAGAGATGCCGGTGGGACTTGTCGCGGTCGACGGGATAGCTGATACGGTAACCGATGTCTCGAGTAGTCAGAGAGCGAGTCCGGTTGTAGTCAGGTGAGCAGTATCGAGACAAGCTTGCGATTCTCCTTTCTCCTCTCTACCTCTCACTCGAATCACTCGCGACTTCAGAAGCAGCACAGAAAGACCCATAGCACTCTCTTCGTTCTCGAGCGAAGGTCAAGCGATTGACCACTCGGCTCTTCGACCCTTTCTTTTCCTTCATCAAACAAGCGACTTCAGTCCATCTCCACCAGTCTCGAGGCCCCGCTGCAAGCTCCGATAGCTCAGAAAGATACTCATTAGCATACTCAGGGAGTCTCGTAACCTTTAGTCTGTGAGTAGGCACACGTTCCCCCTTACTCGAACCTCACACCCTCTCTGAGCTCTCCGTCTTGCGAGATAAGGCGACTGACACGGTCAATACTGCTACTTCAGCAGAAGATCTATACCGCGCTCACCTCAACCTCCGACTCTCTTGCCCCGAACAGAATGCTTCCGACTCTCCCGCCTGAACTCCTCCGCGAAATCATCGAAGCGTCGATCCCTCACTCGTTCCATTCCAACACGTACCGAGCTCGGCAGAATACCCTTCTCTCTCTTTCCCTTGTATCGGAACGGTTCCGAGCGATCGCCCAACCTCTTCTTCGCGAACTCGTTCGGATCAACTCGAGTCGAGACATAAAGTTCATCTCCGCTGCGCCAGAGGGACGAGACGAAGGCGGAGAAGGATCTCAAGACGAAGGAAACGGAAGGCTCAAAGTGCACGCCATCAAGCAGGCTGTAGTCGACACTCCCGCCTCCGAACTTTGGTGGTCGGATTCAATGGCTTCTGTGGAGAGCCTCACTATCTTCAAATGGGTTATCCCTTGTTGCCTGGATCTAGGATCTCTTAAATGTAAGCTCTTCCATGCTGTGCTCTGTAAAGTCAGACTCTCATTCCGTCAATGTCGCCAACAGATCTCACCAGCCTTCACCTCTCGTCTGTCAAACGGGACCTCTCAGTCTTCAAACGGGACAGCCCGCAACCTCAACCTCTCCGTCACCTTCAATCCCTCACTCTGCGCTGGGTCGAACCAAGCTTGTCCCTCTCCCTCTTGAGCCCAGTCGTTCTTCCGACTTTGCGAAACTTGGCCTTCGATGATGAATCGTCGCAAGCGCTCAGCCGCTCGATGATCGACCAAATTCTTCCGCAGCTTGAAACTTTCTGCATCTCAAGTCGTCTTTGGACCTCGACGACAGCCACCTTCCTTCATGGCGCCGTCGACAAAACTCTGATCGATTCCTCTCTGAACGACGTCTCTCAGTTTCATGCGGCAGCTCAAACCACTCCCATCGCCTTCATACGCATTCTCACTCCGTCAAGCCATCTCGAGGGCCAACCAATGGCTGCTGCACTCGTGGACAACTTCGCTTCTTTCGTCGGAAAGAAATCTCCGCCGACCCTCCGAGCCATCTATTTGGATGCTTCTTTCGGAGATCCTACCTCTGATCCATCGCTTCTGCGACGCTCGATTGAAGACCTCGCTCGAATGTGTCGACAACAGAAGATCGAGATCGTGTTCGAACTGGGTCCTTCCCGTGTTACGATCGACCCTTTTATCTCGCTTGACTTTGGTAGGCGACAGAAGAGATATAGGGACGAGGCTGTAAAGGGGGACTCTGGAGGAATACAAGCTCGAACGTGATCAAGGCAGGGCGTCATCTCTAAGAAGCTTTCTATAACCTTTTCCTTCGTTTTGTTTCGTTCCTTGTGCACCCGTTCTCGTTTTTTCTCTTCGTTTACAATTCATCGAAACTGTTTTACTCAATCTGTCGCTACACTCGCTATCGAGAGCTACGTGCATCTTTCAGGCGAGCTGTGATGAATGTTCGAGCGAGCGATTCGTCGGAATGCTCACCGCCTTCGGAGAGCTTGTGAGCGCATGCTACGCCTCGATCATTACTCTCACGTACAGAGTCTGCGCATTGCGAAAGAGGACCGAGAAACGAGATGAAGAAGCTCGACTTCGTAGCATCAAAGACGGTTGACAACGGGTTTCGAGGACGAACGACGCGCGGCAGATGGTGGAGGGCGCCAGCACGAAGAGACAGAAGGCGAAGAGAATAGGCTGGAGAGTCGAGAAGCGTCGAGAAGCAGGAACAAGAGGGACAGAGAGAAGGAAGAGCTGCTGCCGTTGAAAGAAATCGCGATCCTGGGTCGAAGCGGAAAGTTCGCGGACTCGAGTCAAGCGAGTCAGCACGAGCCGGAGCGGAAAGTATAGGACCACCGTGGGAACGCCGAGAATCAAGCGGAAAAAGTCGAAAGAGCGTCGAGTCGAGCGCCGGAAAGCGCGAATGAACGAGCGAACCTCTTTCGCTCGAAATCTACAGAATAGCCAGCGCTTCCGCATGTCCAGATCGCACCCGGTAGAGTGAGTGCTTTCGAAGTCGGCTCAAGCGGCTTGCGGACACGGGATAGAGTCGATCGTCGAGGTTGAGAGAGTTTGGAGAACGAGACCGAAGCATCGAGCGAGGAGAGATGTCAGTGGGACTTATCGCGGTCGACGGGATAGCTGATACGGCATTCGATGTCCAGAGCAGTCAGCAGGTGAGTCCGGTTGTTGTCAGGTGAGTAGTATCGAGACAAGCGAGCATTCGTTCCTCTCTCTCCTCTACCTCTCACCCGAATCACTCGCGACTTCAGAATCAGCACAGACAGATCCACAGCACTCTCTTCGTCACCGAGCGACTGTCAGGCGATTGAATACTCGGCTCATCGACCCTTTCCTTTCCTTCATCAAACAAGCGACTTCGTCCCATCTCAACGAGTCTCGAGGCCCCGCTACCAGCTCAAATAGTCCAGAAGGATCCTCAGGAGTACTCTGCGGGAATCTCGTAACTTTCAGTCTGTGAGTCGAAACATGTTCTGCTCTACTCCGATTCTCCTTCCCTCTCGGCGCTCTCCGTATTTGCAAGACGACCCCATTGACAGGTCTTCACTGCTCTTCGGTCGACAGGCTCGTACCTCTGCCCTCTCTCCTGCCTCCAACTCCATTTCCCTACGAACGACATGCTTTCGACTCTCCCGCCTGAACTTCTTCGCGAAATTGTCGAGTCGACGATCCCTCACTCGTTCCACTCCACCACGTATCGAGCTCGACAGACTACACTCTGCTCCCTCTCCCTCGTCTCGAAACGATTCCGAGCGATTGCTCGACCAATTCTCTACGAAGTCATCTGGATCGAATCGTCTCGAAATTCCACACTCTGCAGTGCCGGTTTGGGAGGCAAAGGAAAACGAGAACAACGAGGATCAGGACAGAAGGATAATGCTCTCATCAGGCATGGTGTCCTGCATTTCGATCAATCCAAACCTATTCCCTGCTTGATGCAAGTTCTTTCTACTGTTACGAGTCTCACTCTGTACTTTGGATTGATCCCTACCTCGGTCAATTTCCAATCTTTCAAACGTAAGCGCTGACTTCACTTCCGTTTTCAAGACCAAGGTCTAACGTGAGCCATTCGATCGGTTCAACAGATCTTACCAACCTTCAGCTTTCGACGATCTCCTGGACAGTCCCTGAGGCTCTCGTGCTCCCTCAACTTCACTCCCTCGCCTTGCACTCGGTCACGCCAAGCCTGGTCTCCTCTCTCCTCCATCCCGATGTTATTCCAAATCTTCGAAACTTGGTCCTTACCTGCCTTCTCGCCGACTGGTTCGACGACTCATCGATTGAACGACTTCTCCCTCAGGTCGAAACCCTGTACTGCGACACTGAGTTGTGGATCGACCCAGCTGCGACGGTTCTTCATGGCGACATCGAAAACGTCCTTGTCGATTCATTCGCCGAGGAACTCCCTAACCTATGGCGCAACCGTGACACATCTCCCTTCAGTCACCTACGCATCCACACGAGATCGCTCTCCGACTCGATAGACGACTCGCTTGAGACCCTGCTGAAGGACTTCGCTTTTTTCATCGATGATTCTCCTCCGTTTCCTTTCAAAACTCTCTACATGGATTCAACTCTACAAAACTCGACCTTTGTGTCGCCATGTATAATCCAGAGGGTCGTTCGAGCATGCCACCAAAAGAAGATTGAGGTTGTTTTCGAGATGGGTCCGGCCAATTTTTTGCTCGACCCGATGACTTCGCTCGACTTTACCGAAAGACAGAGGAGGCGCAGAGAGGCGAAAGCGAGCGGGAAACAGACACAGGAGGATTTAGATCGTGGTCAGGGAAGAGCCTCAATTTGTTAGTTCCTCTCGCATCTTCGCTTCTGTTTCTCGAACTTCACCTGTATTCCTCCTCTTGTCAATGTTTACCACATGAACTACTCTGATCAACTTGTATCTGCTTTCAGGGTTGTCAGTACTGCAACTCGTTTCGTCCGAGACGCGAAGTCTGCGAGCGAGCCTTTCGAGAGCGATGAAAGTTCGCGCTCCGAATCAGATCGTTCAGAGTGAGCCTTTCCTGATGCAGCTCACGTCTCACGACGAGGCACTCGAGGTTCACTAACATGCAATCTCTGCGCTAGGACAAAAAAGGACCGAACAAATTTCAAGCGAACCTCAAGCGAAAGAAACGAAATCGAACGGAGGAAACAGATCGGAGAAAGAGCTACAATTCCCATTCAAGAGGAAGACGAGGAGAGTGATCTGGACGACGGCTTTTTGCTACGAACCTAGGGTCAATCGTTGCGGGCGAAGCCGATCTAGACTGGAGTTTCGAAGTAAACTTGAAGTATTTCCTCAACTGCGACAATTCGACATTCGTCTTGAGCGTGTACGAGTACGTTCGATATTGACCTTTCCAATGTACTTCTTGAGGGGGAAGCGAGCCGTTCATGGCGGTTGAAGGGTTGACTTGGGTCAAAACGAGCTCATGGCGGAAGTCGCGACCTCCGACGTTGGCAACCTTGTCTAGTGAATGAAGCGATGCAGGTCAGTCCCTATTGAATCTCGAGTCGATTCAGGAGAGACCTCACCAACTGTGACCGAATACCTCTGGGCTTGAAAGCGTTTCATTCCCGTCGCGAGGTTTTCAGTAAGCACTTCTCCTTGAGCATTGACAACTTCAGCGAAAGAAGGACCCGGAATCGTATCGAAGACGTATCCTAGTCGTAGGTGATTGATGTGACGGGGACAGGCGAACCAAACGGGAGGTTGATCGGAGTGAACGAATCGACAAACCCGCATCTTGACGGCTGGAATCTCATATTTGTACCATCCTACCCTCTCTTCAGCTGAAGTTCATTGTGAGAAGCTGGTCATACTCGGAGCTGACGCAAATAGAAGCAGCTTACGATTGTTTTCGGGACCAAGTTGCAAAGCATCCAGATTTCTGAAATCTCCAGCTTCGCAGCGATAGTTCTCCAAATCATACAAGTTGAGATTGCTTCTCCCGTTCTCGATCTCACTCGTGATAGTGCAGATCTTACGCATGGCGTTTTCGATGAGTGAAGCGAGGATCTTGAGCTGCCAAAGCCGAAACAGAGGGAAGGTCAGCTCAAACACGCTCGACAAAGGCAGCTCGAAAGAGGCTCACATCACGGTCACTGATCTGTTGTAACATTTCGTCAGCGAGCGAAAGAATGGCTAAGAGGAAGGAGGTTAAGCCGTTTCGAAAGCTTTGTTCGCTTGAGGTCGGACTTGCCGCGGAAACCTCCGAACGACGGCAGACCGATCGTCGAGGGCTTCGAGGCGATAATGATAACGACGAAGCTTAAGGAGGAGCAGGCAAGAGCGACCGGAGGAGGACTGAATAAGGAAGAAAGAAGATTACATAGATTCATAAGACGAAATTACGAGATATTGGTCAGGCGGGCCTCCTAGACTGGACAGCAAAAGGACTCGAGGTAGACTGAGGTGGTCGACGAGAGGAAGGGGAGGTAGCTCGAGATCGCGTAGTCGTCTTCTCCCGGATCGTCGCGGTGAAAAGGAAGAACGTTTTCGAATTCTCAACTTCTCTGCCCGTTTCGATCTCGTACTTTCTATATTGACCTTGAAACCTCGGCGAGAGAGGGACATCGAAGCTGTTGTCATCGGGACGGTTGAGCGCGTTGAGGGCGTCGTATTGCGTGAGCAAGAACTGGTGTCGGAAATTTCCTTCGTTTTCCTCTGCACGGTCGAGCTTTGGATATCAGCTACAGAGTCGAATAGTAGATTATACGGAACATGACCGAGACTTACCGACTTTGACTGTACACCGGAGATCAAAGAAGAAATAGTTCATTCCATTCGAATCGGCAAATCCGCCTCGAGGCATTCCCTCCGAAGTCATCACCGTTGCGAGAGAAGGACCTGCGATATCTTGGAGCTTGAACCCATTCGAAGGGAAGTCGGAAGCAGAGCGGGTCGCTCGATCCCAAACTGCCCACACCGGGGTCGGGAGTTGCCAAACGTTCAAGATTCCTCGCATCACGACCGCTGGGACGTTGTAGATATGGAAGGTGAAGCCATCTATCACACCCGGTTACGTAAGCTGTCGAGTCTGAGCCGAGGACAGGTAAAACAGGAGAGCTCACGTTTCTCGTGAACTCCCTCGTAAACCAAGTCTCCTTCTCGACAATGATACTCCCCGCCCTTGAAGATGTCCAGTTTCGGCTGCCCAGGTGCTCTGAAGCTTGTGATGTGACAGATTTTTCGAAACGCTTTCTCGAGGAGCGAAGCGACTCTTGAGAGCTGTTTTGGAGAGTCCGCGATCAGTGCTTTACCCTCACGACGAGCGAGACAAGGCAACGAATGACTCACCGGTACAGCTTCATGATGATGTATATCCATTCAGTCAAAGAAGGAGAAGTAGTAAGGTAGAAAGAGAGAAGAGAGAGACGAACGAACCCTCGTGGTTCGTATTTCCGCCTCTTCGGAGTTTCCGGTCGAGGTCAAAGAGTAAGGGATCAAAGCTCACTCGATGCCAAGCCGATCGGGAAGGTCAGCGGGAAGAATAACGTTTGCAGAGATTGACAGCGGTGATTGTAGAGGTCTACGAATGAATAGAGAATGAGAGGAGATTAGAGACGTGATGGAAAGCGATGGAAAGAATGAGATGAAGAGATAGAAGGCGTGGACGTGGATGAGGAGAGGAAATGACAAGATCGATTCGGTGAGATCGTTCTGTGGCGAACGAGAGGATTCGAGCTAAAACTCTCTAGAAAACAGCCGAAGCGACGACAACGACAGCCGCGACGAGAGCCCTATCGGACGAAAAAGGTCTCAGTCAGATTTGACGTTTACGACGAGCAGAGACGAGTCGAAAGCCAGGAGAGAAACTCACGAAGACTTGACGAAGTTTCCAGCAGCTCCTGATCCAGAATCGGATCCAGTTTGACTGTGATCGTCACATCGCACGACGAGCCTATTATCAGTGATCAGGCGACAATGGAGCGAGGAAGAGGGAGATCCGGACTAACCCAGCGTTCGCAGCCGAATCGGTTTTCGAAGCCAAATCCGAAGTGATCGATCCAGCTTTCGAGGTAGCTGAAGCCGCAGCGTCTAGTTCCAATCAAAATACCATCAAGTCTGTCAGTTGACGCACGTGACGAGACGTGAAGAGAGATAGAACTAACCGGAAGCTTTCGAGCTAACACTGCTCACGGCCGAAGAAGCTGAAGCCCCAGCTCCCGAAGACGACGACGATTCGCCAGACGACGAGGAAGACGAGTCGGAGGAGGAGCCAGAGGAAGATCCACCGCATTTGCCGTCGGAACCGAGAGCGTTCGAATCGTCGTTAGGAGCATTGATCGTCAATCGAGCTGAAGTCGCTTGTTCTCCATCAGCGTTCGTGATATAGAGAACGACTACGGTTCTGTGCGTTGGAGAACGAGACTCATCGTCAGCTACTTCAGAGAAGCGAGAGATCGAGATTCGCTGAAACGAACCCAGCTTTCTGATCGACCGGTCTCCAACTAACCGTACCCGTTTGATCCGTGATCTCCCCAAAGTTCTCCAAACTACTCGCGGCATCATCTCCCGGTCGAGCTGTAAGCGGCCGACCCAAACCCTCGCGTCAGCACAAAAAAAAGGTACGTGCGTTCGAGAGGGATGAAAGGAACGCAGCTTACCGATGATTTGACAAGGAGGTTTGTCACAAGTGTATTGAATCGCCGCGGGGGAACACTCGAATAGGTTGGGAGATCCTACTTCGGAAGCGGCGAGAGCGAGGGAAGAGAATGCGGCGAAGAGGACCGAGGTTGCTGCGAGGGATCGAGGCATCGTGTAAAAGAGACTGTCCGAGAGTAAGCGTCAGCGGGTATTCGAATGAGAACGGTGAGGGAGATACTGACGGAATTTGGGTAAGTGAGAAGAGAGAAGGGAAGAAGAGGTGAGCGAACGCGATCTTTCAAGATGAAAGAGACGAGGTCCCTGCTTCTGGGCTTGAACGAGAACCGAGCGTCGAATGCGTTCGTCTTCGAGAGCCGACGAACGCGGGGGAAGATTCGATTGTGGAAGGAGGTCAAAGCGGAAGTGGAGAGAACGATTTCAACGCGACCGAGCTTCGAGAGAATTGGAAAGCCGAGACGAGTCTCGCTTAGCGGCGTGTCGTCGACTTGCTTGAAGTCCGCCGAGCACTTCCCGCGTCATCAATTCAAGAGCCGAGCTGAGAAAAAACGAAAACTCCTGCGAGAAATTGCTGCGACAAAAGAATATGGGAAACCTCCAACGAATCCAACGAATCCAACGAACACTGACGGCAGAGAGAGGAAAGAGAACGATATAATAGTTGCGCTCCGACCCGTCGACAAGCGAGTAAGCTGAAGTTTATTGAGCTTTCCCGAGTTTCTGTTGAACGTCTCGAACTCCTCCCATCGCACTTCTCGCGCATCTGAGTCGTTGTACTCGAGTTTAGTTCTCAAGTCGTCAACGAAAGAGCTGAACTAGAGCGACAACTCACGCTAAAACGATCGCGTAAATCCAAGTTGGTAAACCTCTCGCCGCTGGTGTAAACTTCGCATAAACCGGTTCGATGATATGCTGTACAACGCTCGTCCAAGTACATCAGAATTTGCTCGACATCCGATGCGACGAGAAGAAGAAGCGACATACCTGAGATTCACCGCTCAAAATCGTTTGCGCGACCAGTTTCCCGACGGTTTCAACTTCCAAACTCGGGGCGACCCAACGAGGGACATTGAACGCGAACCCTTCGAACATGGAGGTTTTGATGTGAGCGGGACAGATTACGGAGGTACGGATTCGACGGGCGTTTGAGGAGGGTTGATAGAGGTAGCGAAGTTCTTCCGTGAGGCCTTCGTGGAAGGAGAGGGCGGCGGCTTTCGACGAACAATCTAGCGAGAGAGAGCGGACGATTTGGTGAGTAAAGGGGAAGCGAGAGGTGGAAACGAGAGAGAAGTCGGAACGCACAAGCTACTCCGTTTACGGCTTGGTGATATCCCGTAGACGAAGCGATAGTCTGCGAGATCATCAAGAACAATCTTGAAACACCACAGCAGAAGAGATGGCTGTGAAGGAAAGAACGTACGACAACATGACCGATTCCAGTTTTCAGCATTTCAGGTAAGAACGCCTGAACCATATAGTAGTGCGATTTCACGTTGATATCGTATGTACTATCGACGAAAAACCATTCGTCAGTGAATCAGACGGGGTCAGGGAAGAGAAATGAAGCTCACAGATCGATCTCTTTCTCGTTCATATCCAAAATGGATTTCGCTCGAACAACTCCGGCCATGTTCACCAATACGGTACTGCGTCAACAATTGACAATGAGCTCCATCCTTCTGTCTCAATTAGTGCTGAGCGAAGGAGTAGCTCACGGATGTCCAATTTCTTTCTTTACTTTCTCCGCCGCATCTCTCACCGCTTGAGGATTCGAGATATCCACCTTGTAATGCGTCAACGATTTCGCTGCATGAACCCCATCATTAGCACACGTCAACGAGTGACATAGGGAGAGAGTAACTCACGTTTCGGACCTACCCATTCAGCTAAATCGAAAACGACGAAATTAATCTTCAAATTCCTTTCCTCCAACTGCTTCACGACTTCTTTCCCAACTCCCCCAGCTCCTCCCGTAATCAATACGATTCTACCTTGCCAATTATCCCATCCATCTTTGTTTCCTCGACAATTGTTTCGAGCTAATCGATTCATTCCTTCATTCGCTTTGTACATCAATCCGACCGACCAGAGAGCTAGACTAGCTAGCATCCAGGGATCACGAAAGACATCTCGTTTCCACCATACCCCTTTGAAGGCGAGGGTCAAGGCGTGAAGAGCGGTCTTTTGAGTGAAGATCTTGGTTAGACGTTGGAAGTGGTAGAGAGGGAAGAGGAACGTGAGGACTGGATCGAGTAGGGTCGAGGAGATTAGACGCCAGAGGACATCGAGAGTGAAGTAGCCTTCGGTGAAATGAGTAGCGGGGAGAGAGATGATCATCGAGAGTTGAGTGAGGGGGTGAGAGGGGGGGAGAGCCGGAGGGAGGTGAAAGATAGAAGAGGACCGAAGTCGATTCAGCTGGAGCTTGAAGAAGAAGAAGAAGCGAATGAAGAAGAAGAAAGTGCACGAGCCAAACCGCGTGGGAAATTCGAGAGCTGAAGTTGAATTGATAAGAGAGAATCTCATTCATCGCACAGTGCAACTTGTGTAGTATAGACAGAGTGGACATACGAAGAGACAATTACAGAAGACGAGCAACAGAGACAGATAGAAAGAAGAAGGAGAAGTAGATACAACGACAAAAAACGAAAACTCGAAACACCATCCCTCATTCCGCTCCACCTCCAGCTGCTCCAGCATCCTCCTGCTCCGTCGACGAATGAGAGTGATCATCATCCATAACCGATTTCCTACAAATCGGACAACAACCTTTCCTCGTCAATAACCAACTCATCGCACAATCTCGATGAAACAAATGACTACAAGGCAATTCAATCACGATCGATTCGTTCTTGACGAACGATTCCAGACAGATTGAACAGTCTGTGAGGGAGGGGTATTTCGGGTTTGGACCGCGGAGTGGGAGGGAGGAGGATGAGGGGGATTTGAGGGAATAGGAGGAATGGCGACGGAGTCGGAAGGGGAGACGAGAGGGGAGGAAAGAGCGAAGCCGGGAGAGGAGGGAAGGAGACGTCGATGGGGAGGAGGAAGAAGAAGGAGTAGGTCGAAGGAGCGAAGTAGATTCAGTTGCTGATTCTTCGGGGTCTTCGATTTGTTGATGTCTCGGTTGTAATGTCAATCCGATCTCTCTCTCCTCGTCCCCTGTCGTTCCTGCGTTCGATGGACCAGCTTCGGAACTTCCCGATCCTGCGTTGGTCGTTGGTTTTTCTGGACTAGGTTCTCCCCATTTGAACACGACGAGTTTCGCAACTGCGCTCTTTGGAGCTCGTTCAGCCTTTTGCGCTCTTGCCATTCGGACTCGTTGAGTGAAGACAGTGAGGAGAGTGAGAAGGGAGGGTAGGAATAGGAGGAGGAAGAGGAGGTCGAGTAGAGGCCTGTACGCTCGATCTCAAATCAGTCTCTTCTTCTTGTGGCTACGGGAGAAGGGACTAAGAGCGAAGTGAAGACGTACCAAGCGAACATTTCATCTTTACTGAGAACGACTTCTAACCCAACAAACTTCCTTTCCTCGTCTTTGTCTTCGAGCTCGGATTGTCCTCCTAGAACGATTCGTTGTTCATCCTTCCAAGTCTTGATCAAACTCAAATAACTAGCTCTCGAGACGAATATACTAGGAATCTTGATATCTTTCGTATCATCTGTTACTCCGGAATCGACTTGATCAGTTCTCTTGCCGTCGAGAGAGAGAAGAAGTTGACTCGGGACTAACCTGGAGACCAAGGCGTTAACAACCCTTTCCCTCCTTTGATCCCACCTTCCTCTTCACTCTCATCCCCAAACACTACCGCTTTCGCTCCCAAACTTTGCGCGATTCGGACTTTGTTCGAGAAGGGACATTCTCCTCTTTCTACTAGAGCGATCCATTCCTCCTCCTCTTCTTCCGCCTCGTTATTGTTGACTCTGACGGGTGAGGTGGTGGTGGAGGGAAGGGAGCAGCCGTATGGGGAGGAAGAATCGGAGTAGAGTGAAATCGGGTAGAGATATCCTCGTAAAGGTTTCTCGAGTAAATGAGGGCCAAACGCAGAGGGTCTCGACGGGTGAAGAGATTGTGTACGCTAACAAAACGTCCCTCATCATCAGCTTGACTCTCCCAGCGCACAGAGAGGGAAAAGCGAGAAGGGAAAGTGGAAACTCACCTCAACATAAAGATTCGATTCGCTCCAACTCGACAACCCACTCCCGCTCCCTCCTCCTGCTCCTCCCACTCCTCCGATTCCTTCAATCCCGAGTTCTCGCATCTCCCATTCTTCAGAATCGGTCAATCCGTCGGAGGAGAAATCGAACCAATCTTCCTCATTGAATCCGAATAACGCCAATACTAAATCTCCTACGGTATCCACTAGTTTCTCTACCACGTGATTGACTCGTTCAGAAGGGGATCGGGTCGCTGAGAGAGGATGGAAGGTCGAAGAGTCGTACGACTTGAACCGTCCCGTCTCCCGCTCCTCCGGCCTGAGATCGATCGTGTGAGAGTCAGAAGGGGAATAGGATAACTCAGATAGTTCGGCAGCAGGTGGAACGGCGTAGAAGTATCGAAGTGGAGAAATGACGGCGATCAAAGTCACGAGAGAAACAAGGAGGATGATCGCGATGGGAACGGTGCGAGACCTCCTTCGTCGAGTTGGTAAGGTGTCGTGAGGGCTGCTGCTGCCTGAGGCAGGCATCGTGTGAGAGGGAGCTGCGGAAGAGAGAGAAGTAATCAGAAGAGACTTGTGGCGCTCTTTGGAAAGAGGTTTCACACTCTTTCGGACAGAACGAGGATGCTTCGTGGAGCTTCGTAGGGAACGAGTTGATCCGGCGGAACTCGTGCAGATAAATCATCGATCGCAAGAGTAGAAAATTCACTTTTTCGCCCAAAGGCTCTCGCAACGCTTCTTCGCAGACAATGACATCGACGACGAGCATCGTAGAAGGCGGTTAGATAGTGAGCAGAAGAAATTACAAGGCAAAAAGAAAGTAGAACAAAGAGTAGCGTTCCCTCAAAAAAGTTCGTCCCCTTTTCCGATTCTCATTCGCTTCTTGAGCTTTTCATTTACTCTTGAGCTTCAGTCGAAGTGGCAGCAGCTCCTTGTTGAGTAGGGCATTCGCGAGCGATGTGTCCGGACTCTCCACAGTTCTACCAACGAGGGAACGTCAGGTCAGCGAATTGAAGGAGAAATGAGAATGAGGGAGAAAGAAGACTAACGTAGCAAGACTTGGCAGCTTGAGCGTTGGTGCAATCCCTCGAGATGTGTCCGACTTGACCACAGTTCTGCATGCCGAGACATACTTGTATCAGTCGAGCCGAGCAGGCACGGAACGATAACGAGAAATCAAGGACATACGAAGCATTTCGAAGGGTTAACACATTCTCGGGAAAGGTGACCTACTCCACCGCAAGTGTAGCAAGTCTTGGGGGGAGCACCACCTTGGAATCCACCGTTGAATCCACCGTATCCTCCTCCTCCTCCTTGGTCTAAATCAATCAAAACTCATTCTCATCAGTTTTCCTTTTCTCTTTTCTGTTTCGAACCTCGCATCGAGGACAAGGAGAATGGGATAGAGGAGTAGAGTGACTTACATCCACCACCGAACGATTGAGGGCAAGTCCTCGAAATGTGTCCAGGTTGTCCACATTTGTAACATCCACCTTGAGACCTAGCTCCTCCAGCTCCTCCTTGTTGGAACGAAGCTTGTCCGGCTCCGAATCCAGCAGCTCCACCGTTAGGGTTTTGAGGGCATTCTCGCGACTACCATCAAACAGCAGCATCATCTTGTTAGCTCGAAGGGAAAGAGGGAGAAGGGAAAGAGAGAAAAGGAAAAAACGAACGACATGTCCGACATCTCCGCACGAGTAGCACTTCTTGGGAGCGGGTCCTTGAGGGCATTCACCTGCAGTCGTCGTCGTGAGTCGTCAGACCTCCATAAGGAGAGGGGTAGAGAGAGAGACAAACGAACGGGAGATGTGACCGGGTTGAGAGCAGTTGTAGCAAACGGCACCTTGACCCGCGGTAGGGCAGGCAGAGGCGATGTGACCGGCTAATCAATCGAGCACACGCCATCGTATGGATCATCATCGGGAGAGCACAGAACAAGGTCGAAACAAGGTTGGGAGAAGGGAAGAGGGAAGAGGAGGAGGGAAAACGATTTTCATCATCAATCGTCAGCTCGACCATCCCCTTTGGAAACAAGAGAGAATTGCTCAGCCCCCAAAGAGAAACCCCCCTTCATGTGAAAGATAACAGTAAACAGTAGAGTTGAATTGCAGGGGAACATCATCGTCGTCTTCGTTTCTTCACCGTCTCTGGTTGGTATATAAGTACGGTCTTTTTCGATGCGTGCGTCCCCTGCTATCAAATCAACCCTGAAGAATCTCGATAGCGTTCCTCCTGGGCTTGGTGAAAAGCAGCCACCCCTCTTTTTTTCCCTCCTTGATCTCTGATCCCCTTGAAGCGACTTGAGGCGAGTGTAGAATGAGCGGCTAGGGCTTACGTTGACCGCAGTTGTAGCAAGACATAGTTGGAAGTAGTTGGAAAGTTGGTGGTGTGGAGAAGGGAGAGAAGAGGAAACCATTTTTTCATCGCCGGCAAATCGAATCAAATATCGAAGAAATTTGGCGCTTGGTTGCGAGATTGGACCCGAGTATGTAGGAGATGTAACGGAGCGCGTCAGGGAACGGAGAAGCTCTACTGAATTTCCTTGAAAAAGGCGAGATTCGCAAGTGAGGAAGGGAAAGAACAAGCGCGAGTAGTGATTGCAACAACGATAAGAGAAGGAGAAGAGCTATCTACAGTACAAAGAGAGAAGGAAACTAGCGACGGAAGACGGCGACGTAAGGGTTTGGTGTTCGAGGTCGAAGCAGATTTCGAGCTTCTTCGAGTTCTTCCTCGTCGACATTGTGGTCTTGGGTATTCATCGTGGAGTCTTGAGTCTCATCGACGGGATCAGAGGCCGAAGCGGGGGCAGGAGCTGAAGGAGAAGGAGGGAGAGGAGTCGATCCGATCGAGTTTTCGTTTTCGTTTCGGGACTGTTCTGCGGGAATCGGCTCGTCTGATACTCCCGCGTTTGGTGACAGATCGATATTCATAGAGTCTGCGTCGGTGGAAGGTGAAGGTTGAGCGAGCGAATTGTGGGGCTCTGAAGGGACGAAGGAAGGGGAAGGAGGAGATTCTGTCGACGATTCGGCGACTCGAGTATCGACCTGGGAGTTCTCAGGTTCAGCTGCTGTCGGATCATCGATGGTGATAGGGTCGCCTTCTGAATGCGGAGTGGAAGAAGCGAGGTCGGCGTCGTTCGATTCGTTGAGCTCGTTTACTCCTCCTCCTTCGCCATCACCTGTTAGTGTTCCTCGCTCCTCTGGCT
Source organism: Sporobolomyces salmoneus (assembly GCF_050403485.1). Taxonomy (NCBI): domain Eukaryota; kingdom Fungi; phylum Basidiomycota; class Microbotryomycetes; order Sporidiobolales; family Sporidiobolaceae; genus Sporobolomyces; species Sporobolomyces salmoneus. The sequence continues at coordinate 26,767 of NW_027481077.1, forward strand.
TCCCTTTCTTCACCTCCGATTCGGTATCCTTCTCCTCTTGTGACTCTGCGCTCGAGTCCCCCGTAACGTCCTCCTTCTTCGGCGTGAATTGATTCCCTTCAATTTCCCTCACCGCCCTCTCCACCAATCTAACCGTTTCCTCCAAAGCCCACACCCTCATTTTCCCCCGTCTCACTTCCCGACTCCTACATTCTGGACAATCCGGACCTGGATAAACCCCCTGTTGATTCGGGTTCAATTTCCACGCTTCGACGTGACGTGATTCCCAGTTTTGGAAACAGGGTTGACAGAACGAGTGACCGCAGAGGAGAGAGATCGCTTGAGAACGAGTGTAGGGCTCGTAGCAGACTGCGCAGGAGAGAGTGTCGCGGAGGGAGAGGAAGATCGAGGAGAGTTGAGTGTAGCGATGAAGGGCGTCGGTGGAGGAGAGAGGGTGAAGGAGTTGATCCTGTCGGAGGAGAGATAATTCCTGTGAACGAGGAGAGGCGTCGTAAATGACGGATTCGTTTCTCAGGGAGGAGATGGGAGAGACTCACGGTTTCGACGGAAAGAAGACGGTGATTTTCGAGCTCGAGATTCTCGATTCTTCGTTCGAGAGTGTCGAGGATCTATAAGATGTCGCGTGTGAGCTTAGAACGAATATCTCAGTAGCTTTCGCTGAGCGAGACGCGAGCTCACCCCTTCTTTCAGTTTCAAACTATCCTCCAGATCTCGTAATCGTTCGACAGCTTCGTTGCGCTCCTGTACGTTTCGCTTCGATCAATCAGCTTTGCGCCCTTCGGAGGATACAAGCAAAGAGACGAGCGGGAAGACGTACGGCGATTGCATTTCGTTGCGAAACTTTCAGGTTTTCATTCTCCTGAGAGTCAACAGCGCAAACTCGCGTCAGCTTCTTTCCCTCAATGTCTACAGTATTACTTGCTTGTCCCCTTTTAGTACATTGGCCGCCGTCAGAGTCCTCTCGATCCCGAAGCTACCTTCGGAGCAAAGCGAAGTCTTCTCCTCCGAGCTTTCTTCGCCCGGATCCGCACGGATACGATTGATCGAGCACCGTATCTACGGCTCTGTCGGTTCACTGGCTCCTAAGTCCATCCCTCCTCCTCCGACACAGCCTCCCTCTCTCAACTTCTTCCCTCTCTCCCTCCGAACCCCCAGACAACTCAAGCTTACCTCTCTGACCTTTACGAGTTCCTCCGTCAACTTCCTGAAGACTTCCTCCTTCTCCTGTACACGAAACTAGAAGATGTTTAGTCATCCGATCATGAAACTTCGGGAATCGGAGAAGCAACTGGCTTACGCTATCGACGGAGGCGGCAGCTGGGTCGGGAGTGGAGAAAATATCGGTGAAGCCCATGTCGGCGGCGAAGGAAGAAGTGAAGGAAGAGGGGAAGGGGAAGGAGGAAAGCTTCGGCATTTCGCAAAATTGTTCTATCGAGTTTCCATGGAAACATTTCACCTTGTCACTCCGTTCGATTCAGATAGCCCACAGTCGAGTACAAATCATACTCGAACACCCCTGGAAAGCCGAGTTGGAGAAGTTACAATCCCTCCGTTAGGCGAGAAACGAAGATTTCTCGCAACGAAGCATTGTTCGCCCTCTTTCTGTGTCGAATCGTTGCGTATCTGTTCGGTACTGACTATTTACGCTTGATTACAACGACATATGTACATCTCGATCCCGAATCGCTCTTGAAAGCGGGATCTTTTCCTTTTCTTTTGCTTCTTTTCACCTCCTCATTGGACCCGTGAAAGGATTCATCGGATCCCTCTTCTTTGGTACAAACTCCTCTGGCGTCGTCGACGATCCTCGCCCTCTCTTCCTGCCTCCTCCCTCATGAGCTTGTAGCGGAGATAAGGTCGGCATTCGAGGATGATGATTGAGCTTGAAAACGAAATCGTAGTTCACTTGATGGAGAGTGGGTACAGTATCTTCGGAATCGGAGGAGGAGGAAGAAGAGCAGTCGATGTATTCGTGTAGACCGTAGTATTCGACTTGGAGAGGGGGAGAATCGGCGGGATGTTGAAGCCAGGTTTTGGGATGAACTTGAGTAAGGGTTAAGGAATGTCCGTTGAGTGCTGCGAATCTCCTCGATAAAGTTCATCAGTTCTCTTTACGTTTGAGACTGATGAATAGCGAAAGAGAGACTCGCCTACGGTACTAGTGAATCCACAACCTTCGAAAACCATCATTCCCTCCGTTTTTTCATACTCTTTCACTCCTTTTACTAACCACCCGTACCCCGGCCCCGCAATCATATCCAACTGAAATGGGAACTTCCCGACTCTTCCGTACAAGCCTTTTGGTCGAACGTACCATTGAGAACGAGATGGAGATCCCGCTCCGAAAGTTTTCACGGCGGGAGCTAAAACTCTCCAAGGACCTGAAGTACTCTCTCCCCTCTCGACTTGATCAGCTCGAATACAAGATGATGAAGAGGACAAGGGGACTCACTTTCGGTACCGTTTGAACGCATAACTCGTTGAAGAACCGTTAAATCTTCAACTCGAATTCGGTATTCACTCAAATCGTAAATCGATGATAAAGGACTAGGGTAAGGATCCGTATCCGTTCTCATACAGATTTGTCGAATGTTCTTCTCCAATAAACGAGCGAGCATCTTCAAGTGCGGCTGTTTCCCAAGGTCGAAAGATGTTCAGTCGGGGAGAATGAGGAACGAGTGGAAGGAAGACACTCACGGGCTCTGAAGAGGGTAGGAAGCTTGAGTGATCGATCCCTACCATCCTCACACTCCTGCGACTCCTAACCAAAGAGGTAAACAACAGGAAGAGGGAGAAAACAGGTAAGCGATCTTTGCTTAACCCCGCCTTTTTCGGCACCGGGCTCGGCTCTTCGCCGTCGTCCTCTTCTTTGAGTACACGTGATTCCTGCGGTCGTGGAAGATGACGTGCGCGCGAGGAAAAGGAGAGGATTAGTTTCTGAACGAAAGAGAATTCTCGAGATTGAACATCACTCGTTGCACATCGCTCTGTGAAGAAGAAGAGACGTCCAGTCAGCTCTTCGCTGCAGCAGGAACTGCAATGACCGAAAGCGCGCTAGAAACGACGACTGAGTTTTTGAAAACGAAAGTCAGCAACGTTTCACCACATCTATCCCCTCCTACTGAACGGTTTCGCCCTGATTCCACCCCTCGTCCCTACCACAAACCACTCTATGATCGGTTTCGGCATTCTCGCTCGAGAAACGTGTCCAACCTTGAAAACAATCTCCAGATTACTCTCGTGCTCTGATCCAGTCGCGTCTCTGAGTGATAAGTAACCCGTATAGGTGACTTCTTGAGGTGGTATTGAAGGCGGAGCAGAGAGCCAGGTCAAAGGGCTTGATTGAGTGAGAGTGAGGAAGTAACCTTGATGCTCTATTCGCAATAAAAACGATCTTCCTCATCAGTCACGAGCGAGACCGGGAGAGAGAAAAGGATAGAGACAGCGCATCGACCGACAGCGTATAACCTCGTCTCCTAAAGCTCTTCATTCCCGCCAATTCGACCAATCCCAATCCTTTCCCTTTCCCTTGTCTCGACTCCGATTCCAACCTTTCCAAAGTCAGGTATTTTCCATATCCCGGTCCAGCGATCAAATCCATTTCGTATTGAGTTTCGTCATCGACTTGGATTCCTGCTGGTCGGAAGAACCATCCTCCCTGACGCCCTCGTAAGGAACATCCACCGAAAGTTTTGACGGAGGGAACGATGATACGCCATGCCGATTCGGGGTCATCTACTCCGTCACGCAAGCATCCGTTAGCTTTCAGCCCAGCCGGAGAGGGGGAATGGGAGGACGTACGAGAGGAACCAGGGAGTGGATAATCGAGATCTTCGGGAGAGAGATGGTAAGGTAGCGAATAAATCTTCCGATCCGGATCATCTCGGTAAGAATCGGTCAAGGTACAGGCTTTAGTGACCCATTCTTGAAGGATTGGAGCAAGGATTGAAGGGTTTGGCTGCGCAGAAGCTAGAGAATCAGCGAACGAACGAGAGGAGAGAAAGAAAGACAGGGACTTACGGGCTCGCGAATGGTTCCGTTAGTAGTGCGATCATGTACCATCACCGGCTAGGCCTCGGTGATCTGCCTCACGGCCTCGAGAGACAGAGAAAAAGAAAGAGCGCGAACTGAGCGAGCGAAGGAGGAAAAGCCTCGAGCCAACGTTCCACCGGACGAAGTGGGGCAACAAGGGACTCGTGCGCGTATAGCATGTGGACACCGCGGAGAGCGCACGGAGCAAGTCGTCGAGAGAGGGAGAGGAGGATCAATCATGTCAAAAGGAGGTCTTCTGGCTCCCAAGCCCACGGTCTTGCCCTCCCAGCCTTACAAAGGCTAATTTGGAGTTCTTTGGCGAACAGGCGGTATCCGAAGTAGCGATTTGGAGTCGAAGTGAAACGTTGAAGATCAAGCGACTTTCGACGATTCTTTGGACTCCTACCTATCACTCGACCCTCCGGAGACCGCTCTACGAGCTACCAGACGCTCTCAACCACCTCCGCGACTCCCTGCTTATAACGCTGCGATCTTTCGACTCTTAACCCGCTTCATCTCCCGTCATCTCCCTCCGCTGATTCCCCCTCTTTAACACCATCGAGAACTCCAACGACACGACACAGGAACGGAGGAGAATGTAGCTCAGCTCGGAGAACGGTACGGGAGTATGGAGGAAGGGAAGGGGACACCTGTGATCCGCTCGCGAATGATTTCGGATCTCTGGAGCGTTCTGATGGGCTGTCGGATAGGAGGGAAGATGCTCAGAGGAGACGTAACGCTCGTTGTAAGAGATGGGAAGGGGAGGGGGGGTTTGTGAACGAGGCGGACTGTCTGGAAGCAGAATCAGCGACGAAAATTCACTCTGCTAAAAGTGGGAATCGGACGATCCCGTCAGATTACTGCTTGGGTGCGTAGAAGAATTGGGTGTTGCAATGGTGGAGCTAATGAAGACTGAGATGATGAGTGTCTGTACCAGAACTGAGCTCGATTTTTTTTCCCTCCTTCTAACGCCTATGACCGAATGGATCCACCCCCTCCCTCCTCCCTCTCCCCCTCACCACAAACGCCTCATTCCCGTTTCCCATAGGGCTCGAGATCGGATTTGGAAGCCTCTCTCTCGATAAATGTCCAACCCTAAACACGATCTCGAGCTTCGTTCTGAAACTGAATCCGTCCAAGTCGGTTCTCGTTAAATGACCTGTATACACGATTTCTCTCGGTGGTTGATCCGAAGGAGAGACGAGCCAAAGAAATGGGTCTCGTTGAGTTAGCGTGAGGGAAGAACCGTCCAGATCTGATCGACGAGATTCCTTTTCCGTCAACTCGCGTTTCGAACAGTCGAGAAGAGTTCCGACTGACGAGTAGTAGCCATGAAACCCGCCTTTTTGAATTCTTCCATCCCTTCCAAATCCCTCTTCCCTTCCAAAATCGTCTCCAGGTCGCCTGCAACTTTCAACTCTTTTCCGTATCCAGGTCCAGCGATCAAATCGAAATTGTAGGGAGTTTCACTCGAGAGGATGAGTCCTTGAGGTCGGAAATACCATTGCCGAAACGATTGAGATTGAGACGGTTGATCGTGATCGTCGAGACAGGCTCCGAAAGTTTTCACAGAGGGAACAATGATTCGCCAGGTTGATTCGGGGTTCGAATTCTCTACCCTCTCGGTTCATCCACACACGCATAAGCTCGCTTGGGGAGAGAACGGAGAGACGGAGGGAGAACGTACGGGAAGGATCGAGACGAGAGAACTCGAGATCTCCAGGTCGAAGCGTATAAGGTAACGAAAAGATTTGATGACGTCGATCGAGCCCTTGCTGCTGCTCAGAGGAGGAGGAGGAGGAGGTCGAGAGACGACAAAACTCAGTGACCCAGTGTTGAAGGATCGGAGCGAGCGTCAAGGGATTTGGCTGAGACACGAGTCGAGAAGTTAGCGAAGAGGAACGAGAGGGATAGGAAAGGGAGGGACTTACTGCCTCGTAGAGATTCCCATGAGGGTCGTGATGATATACGTTCATTCTTGTTCGCAAGCCCGAAAGAGACGGAGAGCGAAGCAAGCGAAGAAAAAACGAACTGAACGAGACTTGAAGAAAAATCTGTGTAGCAGGGTTCTCCGAGGAGCGGACACGGACTAGCGGAGACCCGATTGTCGAATCGTCACGCTGGGCTACGCTGCGAAGCTCGGATCCAGAAGCGGGAGACTGGGGAAATATGACGATGAAGAGAAGAGGAGAGGAGCGTTCGCATGGGACTCCTGAGCGCGCGGTTCATAGGTCCTGTGGACGTGTAGTACTCTACGAGGTCGTACATGCTTTCGTGGTCGTGTTTGGCGTCAAAGTGAATGGTAGGGAGGGAAGAGTTTGACGAGATTCTTTTCGACTTGCAACCCTTCACTCGACCCTCAAGGACCGCCTTACCGACCTCCTATACATTCTCAAGCGTACTCTCGACTGTATACACGCCACGTGACGCGTCCTCCCGCGCTTGCAGCCTCGCAAGAACACCTCATCGCACACTCCTCCTTCTCTACCTCTCCTCGCTCCGCGCCCGCTCGAGCGGTCATGCCAGCCCCTCGGAAATCTGCCTTCTCCTCCCTAGCCTCTACGTCCACGCATGCCGAATTACCCGAAGCGTTGTTAACTTGGGTTCGATCACTTTCCTCGACTCGACAATACCTCTCCTCCTCCTCTCAGGACGACCATGAGCTCAAGGTGGACAGTTTGGAAGACTTGACGGATGGGGTTATACTCTCTCGAATCCTTCTAGATATGTACGTTCTCTCCTTGCCCTCAGTTGCTTCGAAGAAACTGAATTGCGAGAGAGTGTTACAAAGTGATCAAGAGTACTTTGGACCGTTGAAAGCGGGAATGGGGAACCGTAAAGCGTTGAGAGAGAATTGGGTCTTGAGGTTCAATGGGTTGAAGAGGTTGTATAAATTGTTGATTAGGTATTTCGAGTACGTTCCCTCTGGCTCCCTCTTCTCCGCGGTGGGAGGGCTGATGGGAAGAAAGTGAGAATAGGGATGTCTTGTCGAGCTCAACGACGGAATTACATACGCCCAACCTTCAGCTCGTTGCGAAAGGAGGAGAAACTCGAAATTCAGAAACGGAAGAAAGTTCTTCTTTGGATGAAGTTTGTAAACTCATTGGATTGGTACTAGCTTTGGCTGTTCAGGTACGCTTTCTCCTCTATCTCTACATCATGACCGCGCTCCTGGGCTGATGTAGCGGGGTGAGATCGCATCAGTCGGAACGGAAATTGGAATTTATTGAAACGATTCAAGGGTTGGAAGAATGGGTACAGAGGGAATTGATGTATTCTATTGAACAAGTGCGTTTCAATTCTACTTTCTCTGCCAATATCAAGGTTGCGCAGAGGCTGAGAGGTGGGGTCGGAATGGTTACAGGTGATGAGTAAAGTTCAACCGATTTCAGATCGAGATAAAACGATGGAAATCGAGTGAGTAACTTCCCACTCCCCTCCCCTCCCCTCCCCTCCCATCATTAACCGAGACTGATCGGAATGATCGCGAGGGTGAGTAGTGCCGATTCAGAATTCTATCAAATCCAACAAGAGAAATCTCGCTTAATGCACGATAAAGAGTCCCTCTCTCAACTCTATTCCTCTCTCCTCGAAGATTTCAACTCTCTCAAAGAAGAACACGTACGTCCCCTCTCTCTCCTCCTTTCCGTTCCGTCCTCCTCTTCGGAGTTTCGCTGAAGAGGTTTGCGAGGGATCGCGTAGGAAGAAGCACTCTCCTCTGTTGCAGCTGCTGAAGCAAGAGCATTAGAAGCGGAGAAGAGAGCGAAAGAGAAGGAGGAGAAGAAGAATGAACAAGGTTTGAAAGCGGAGATGTGTCGATTAAGGTCGGAACTGTGAGTTGCTCCCTTTTCTTCCTCTTCCTCTTTCTCGAGAAGGAGAATGGAGAAAGAGGGTGTAGCTCGCGCCAGAGTGGATCGGGTCAATCACTCGAGGTTGTGTAAAGGCGTTCGTAGCTGGATGTTGTGAGCTTGGCGGCGCCTGGGAGCACGACACCGAGAAGAAAACGAAGAAAAACTCGGTGTTCATTTCCTTCCGCGCTCGTCAAGCTCTCGACATCGATTCACGAACTTCTTTACGCAACATAGGACGAGTGATTGTCACGAGTCATTCTGGAGTGGGAAACTCAAACTCGTCTTTACGAAGAAGAAGAAAGATGAAATTAATCTCTCTTGTTTGTTGTGTTATGAAAATGTAGACAATCCACCTCTCATCTCCTTGACGAATCAGAACAATCCCTCTCTACCCAACTCGCGCTCTCCCAGACTCTTTCGCAAAAGGTACGTCTCTCTCCTCTCGTCTCCCTTCTGCCTTCTCCCTTCTCTTTCTCGCACTGATGAACAAGATGATGGAAACTAGGTCGATGAATTAACCCCCCTAGCCAACGAGTCCCGAAAGTTGAGGGACGAACTCGATGTCCTACGACATTCTAGTGAGAAATCAAAGAAATTGGAAAACGTTTTGGAGAAGTATAAGAAGAAGATTGAAGGGATTGAAGAACTTAAACGAGTGATCAAGGTCCGTTTCTCACCTTTCCCTTTGTCTCTCTCTCTCCCATTCCCTTTCCGAGACCGAGCGAGCAAAGAGAGTGAGAATGAGAATGAGAGCTGATGAATCTGGGAGAAATGGAAACTAGAATCTAGAGAATGAAAATTCCGAACTCCTAGACCGCACAACTTCACTCACCACCGAAAACTCCCAACTCGTCTCCCTAAAACCTCTCGTTGATTCACTCAAATCGAAACTCTCGACGAGCGAATCGAAATCCTCCAGTACGTTGAGGGAGAACGAGCGACTCAAGGGAGAATTGGAAGAGATGAAGGAGCGTCTCAGGGGGCTAGAGGAGGAGAGGGAGAGGGGAAGGGAAGGAACGGAGGCGGTGGAGGAGAGAATGAGGGAACTCGAGCTCGCCGACAAGAAAACGAAGCGAAGGAGTTCTTCGACCTCTTCGGATGAAGACGAAGGGGGAGTTGGAGGTGAACTAGATGCGGCCTTATCAGGAACAACTACGACTTCCCTCAAACTCCGGATCCGACAACTCGAACGAGAATTGAAAGCGCTTCAATCTCAATCCCAGTCTCAATCGAATCGAACGGGATTGGATTCGAATAGAGTGAAGGAATTGGAGGATGAAGTAGAGGAAACGAGGAGGTTGAAGGAGAGGTTTGTGGAGGAATTGAGCGGGGAGATGAGGGAGAAGAGGAAGATTGAGAGGAGGTTGGAAGAGGTTATGAGGGGGGAATCGGAGAGAGGGGATGGGTAAGGTTCTTGGTATCTTCCCTCGTGAGACGAGGGCTGATCGAGGTCTTCACGAACAGGCCTGAAGCGAATATTGCGCTCCGTCAACGCCTCAAGAAAACGACCGAAGATCTCGAATCAACTCGCAAGAGACTCGCCGAACTCGAGACCAAATTCGAATCGCAACAACGTGAACTCGTTCTCGCTCGCTCAGACCGTACGTCCCCCTCTCTTGTTCCTCCTCCTCCTACCAGTACTGATTCCCCTCTCGCATGTTCAGTCTCACTCGTCGATCAAGATAAACTTACTCAACTTGAATCCCTCCGCGCTTCCCTCTCTTCCGAAACTTCCTCCCTTTCGTCCGAACTATCTCGTCTCAAACAATCCCTCGCGATTGCGGAGACGAAGCTGAAGAGTCAGAGGGAAGAGATTGAGGGGTTGTTGAGAGAGAAGATTGAGTGGCAGGGAGAGGGGATCGAGAAGAGGGATAGGATGTTGGATGCGTGAGTTCACTTGAGCTTTCCTTCGACGTGTCTGATAGGAGACTGATGACTCGCTTGAGGATAGGAGAGGATCATCTGAGAAGGATCGATCGAAACTGGAGGGAATCGAGAAAGAGAATTCGGAATTACAAGCTCAAGTTGAGGATCTTCAGGGTAAATTGCAGAAGACAAAAGTGGTACGCTCTCACTCCTCACTCCCCACGTTCTCGACGCTGAGACTGATGAGAAGACTATCACGAAAACCAGTTCATCAGATCTCAAGATAAACTCCTCAAAGCTGAATTATCCGTTCGTTCTCCTCTTCCCCCTCTATCTCGTTCTCTTCCTCTTCCTTTACGAGTGCTAACTTGGTTCATGGCGAGTCGACGATTCAGGCTCAATACGAAGAAACGATACAACATCAATCCTCTCAAATTTCTCAACTAACCTCCGACTTGACTCGTCAAATCGTTCGTCCCTTTCTCCCCCTTTTCTCTCTTCCCTCCCTTCTCCTTCCCTCTCGTGAAGCTGACGATGTCCCGTGTGAGTGGATAGGATATGTCGAAAACTCTCGAAACGAATTATCAACGAGAACACTCGTTAATCCTTTCGGCATGGCACGATACCTCTATGCGACACCTACGACAACAAGTACTCCTAACCTCCACTCCCGGATCTGGAACAGGAGGAGGGACAGGAGGAGGGAGTGGAGCGGGTGAGAGGGAGTATCAACCACAGAGTTGGATCAAACAACAGAGAATGAGGAGTCAGGGGAAAGGATTGGTGAGTTGAAGCGGGAGGTTTCTTACCGTCTCGTTGAAGAATGTTGCTGAGAATGGTGGACACTCTCTCTTCCACAGCGACAAGCCTAGAACGTTGATCGAAACAAACTCGACAAGATTCTTTTTTTCTCCTGTTCTCTCATTCTGCATTTCGATACCCTTCCTTTCTTTCAGTATACCCTCAATCAATACCCGCCTTCGCTACTCTAGACGCACACACTATTCCCTCTGCATAATCATCATCGTCGCTTCCAATCCTTAACGTCCAACTCTTGCTCAAGTTAGTCGCAATCAATCCTCTTCTTTCGCATTGCTCTTTATACTCTCTCTCATCTCTCATCTCTCACCCCTCGCTTCGAGAGAGTGATGAGATCTAAGCTGAGTTCTATACATTACCTCAACTGCACAACGCACGAACGAAGAAAAAGGACAGAGGTAGAAGAAGAGAGACAGAATATGGATATTTGGAGCGAAAGCGAAATGAAATTCGAACGAACGAGTTCATCAAAGATTCAGACAGACAAAGATGAAAGAGCAAACTTGACTTATTGGCACAGAACAGGAAAACAACGACGAAAAGAAAAACGAAAAAACGTGTATATGAAAAACGACCTCGCGAACGATCGATCGAACGAAAGAGCCAAGGCAGAGATAGAGGGGAGGAGAGAGATTAATTGTCGGTTCTAGAGAGAGGGAGAGGGGATGCTAAGAAAGAGTTTTGGAGAGGGAGTAGGGGTATCCTCGGAGAATTGAACGAAGGAGGTGGTTGGGAGGTTTCCAGAAAAACGAAAAGGAAGGATTGATTCGATTCAGAATTCGATTGATAGATTGTCCGTGGTAGTAGCAGTGGTAATTCAGTCGTAGTTTAGTAAGCGACACCCTGTAAGACTCATCCCTGTTCATTAGTTTCTGCCTTCTCCCACTCGAAAACTGAACAAAAGAAAAAACGGTGAGAACTTACCTCCCAATCATCCTCAGTAACCATTACCCAAGCGGCATAAATCCCAGCAATACTAACCGTTTCCAACAACGTAGCGATCCAACTCGCATCGATCCTTGCGTCGGTACCCGTACAAATCTTGTAGGAAAGGGCGTAGTAGGCCGCTTGGGCTAGGATGAACGCGATAGCGGATCCTATTAACGTGACTACTCACATCGTTCCCACTTCTGCGTCAGCGATCGAACTCGTTCGTTTCGAGGAGAAGGGAGAGAGGAGAAAGGAGGAGAGGGAGACGTACAGAGAGGTTTCTTTTCCCTCAAAACTCTCACGACGACTCCCGCCTGAACTACGAAATAAATCCCCGCAGCAGCCGCTGGCCAAATGATCGTTAAAACGAACAACCAAACAGATCTCAAGGATTCAGGAGGAGAGGATTGGAAGAAATTCGTGATGGTTAAACCAGTGTCGGCTGCGATGTACCCTGAACCGACCGTTAGGATCGTTCCTATTCCGAACATAGGCTACACTCGTTCACACTCGAGGTCAGTTCAGCCAACAGAGAGAGGGAGGGAGAAGAGAAAGAAAAGGAAAGAAAGACGTACGATGAGGGAGAGTAAAGTCCCATCCTCAACCACTTGTAAACTCAAAAACGCGACCCAAACCAATACCCAAAACAACCCTACGAGTAATCCCACATGTACTGCCGTTATCCACGTCAGTGCCAATGATCCCGCTCTCAATAACGCTGAATTATCCGCCAATTGAGCACCTTGAACCAAGGCGTAGAGAAGGAATAAGACGGTGATTTCTAGACGACCTACTGCGGCGGTACGACGGAGTGCGGAGGCGGCGAGTCCTAAACCGACCAACACGGCGATTCCGCAGAGAATTAGATTCGCAATGTTTCCGAGTCGACCGGAAACGCCTCCTGTGAATCCGGCGCGAGGGATATAACACGCGGAATTTACTCCGACACCGTACGTTGTGAGGAGGGAAGAGAATTCGGGAGAAGAAGGGTCGGAGGGAAACCCGAGGATTGAAGAGGCGGGTGTTGGGAGATCTCGAGGGTTGTTGAGAAGTTGACGGAAGAAGAGATTACAGATGGGGAGGGAGGGAATGTTACGACACGCCTGGAGGGAACGAGTGAGAACGGGTTAGTGAGTGTGAGAGAAGAGATGAGAGGGCGCGTGTGTTGTGAATTTGCACGGGGACCCTCGAGAGACGGGAGATGGAGATACTCACGTAGTCGAAATTACCGAAATCAAATAATACCATTCTTTCTCTACTGACTGACTAGCTACTGAGTGATCGACAGAGAGATGAGAGGGAGATGTAAGAGTTGGTTGAATCGGATTTCTACTTTCAAGGGTCCCTAATCGAGCAAGTTCGAACAGCGTTCAGCTAACCCATCCACGATGTAATCTACCGAAGAACAACTCGAACTCACGATCGAAAGAGAGAGGGGGTTGATGAGATCGAAACGGGCAAGAATTCGTTTGCGAGTCTGTTTATTTATTGGAACGTCTACCGTTTCTGTACGGCTGTAGGCGATCGCTTGCTGTGAAAGTCGACTCTGTATATAGTCGAAGATCTAGCTGTACGGTTTGGTGTTTGAGCGAGAGTTGAAGTGAAGAGGGAGAGAGGAAGGAGAGAAGCAGGAACGCGGGGGGAAAGGGAAGGGAGAAATGCGATCGAGAGAAACCGTCCGTGAGTTATTGCTTCTGGGTTCGTTACTCTGTGCAGTGCTTACGCTGAGACGAAGTGATCGAGACAAGAGCGTGAGCGAAGTTACGTCCAAGAGACTCGAGAGAGGATTTCGACGTAATGAATTTCGATTGCAGCCGTTTTGGGAAAGCTACAGTATTCGTTTCGCTTGCAATACGTTCGGTCTCCTCAGCCTTACCCCAGGGGAGAGTATGCAAGCGGACCGCGGTAACGGACAACGCGCGAGGAGAAATCGAGCGAGCTGAGAAAAAGATCCCACAGTTTTCAAGTTTTCCGCAAAACTCGAACGCTCTCTGACTCTCACGTCGTCTCCGCCACTATCCGTATCTTCCTAGTCTCGAGCAACGACGACGCGATGCACCAGTCGGACGAAATCTGCTGGTGCTGATGATTTCATTGCTCACAAACCGATCTAAATTCTGTTTTGTTTTCAATCCGTCGAAGCACAACCTTTACAACCTATTCTCCCGCACCAAACACTCTCGTCAGTCACTTTCTCAGACCCACTCGCGGGAACATACTGGTAGTAGAGAGAGAGTAACGAGGGAGACTTACCGCAATGAGTACATTCAACAATCACATTCTCCTTCAATTGCGCTTTGGGCACTCGACAGATACATGTCGATCCCGCGTAGTTCATATCCTATTCACTCGGTCTCATCAGTACGAGTTACTCTGCGAGGGGGAAGGGAAAAGGAGGAAGGAGTTACCCGTGATTGGATACATCGAGCGCAACAGAGTTTCTCATATCCTTGTTTCTTCCATTTCGCGATCAAACTGTCCACTCACTCACCGTCAGTTCACTGCGACAGAGAACGTCAAGACAGAGACGAAGAAGGAGAGGGAGCGACGTACTTGGCGTCGGCATACTCTTGTTTCAATAACCAATCGTACAACTCTTTCGAAATCGCTTCTCGTTTATAATACATATCGTATATATACCTACACGTTCAGCACCCCGTATAAGCATTGGACTATCAAGTCCACTTATAACGAATGAGAGGGAGAGCGTACCGAGAACGAGTATGAGTTATTCTCATAATCGGCCAGAGGGATTCAGTTTTACGTTTCCCTTCGTGACTTTCAGCTTCAGCTGTCAAGACCTCCCATCAACACATCGTCAGTGACTGCTCAGGCAGAGAGAAGCAGGGAGAGATGTGCGACAGATGAGGGACTGACCATCTCGCATTTTTCGGTTGTATTCTTCGAGAATGTCTTCGATCTCTTCGAACCCTTCTGGTGGTGGTTTCGTGCGGCTATGCAGTCAGTCAAGCGAGGTTATGGACCGGGTGAGAGGTGGGAGAGAGATGGGAAACGGGGAGAAACAAGAGTCAGCTACGGGGGCGCAGGCAGCGTAGATGAGGCAGAGGAAAGAGCTCACTTGGTCTTGATCTTAGGCATCTTCTAAACTGAGTGAAAGGGGAGAGAGGGAGAGATGAATCGGGTTGTTTGATCAAACTTGCTAGCTCTTCGGACTGGACAAGAGCGCGGGCGACTATTGATCCTTGATCGAGAGGTGTGTAATAGCTGTGCGCGAGGTGAACGAGGGATCGGTATATCGCGAGATGAGGTGAAGGGGAGAGAGTTTCGTTTCGAGCTTCTCGCAGAGAGGGTTATCTTCGAGTGTTGGCTTTTTTCCTCAGCTGAACACGCAGACATGCTCAGAAGGAAACGCTTTGAGCTCCTGCACAACCGCGAGCCGTAAGACGAAGTAAAACGCAAGTTTCGCTTTCACGAGTTTCGAGGACTCCTCTTCGCAGATCCATCGCTTGCGGTGTTCTCGCCGGCCCTGAACTGCTCGGCGCGTCGAATTCCACACGTCAAGCTCAGGACCCGTGGAGTAGCCGGGTGTGCCCGCAATCTCGTTTCCGGGACCTCAAACAGTTCGTTTCTCCACCGAAACGCTAAAACTCTCGTTCTTTTCGCTTCCTCGACTGTCCCGTTTCGAATATCCATCTGATGACTTGCTCTGAGTTATCATCAAGCTACTACTCCTTCCCTCGCTTTTTCCAGCCCCGTTGTCGTCGTTGTTGTTCCGCCAACATCGCTCGTCGATCCCCGCCGCATCTTGGTCGCATCTTTGTATTCAGCTCCTCGGATCTTCAGGTTATACGAAGCTATTCACCCCGCACAGAAGATATCAGTCAGCTACCTCCTTTCAACGAGAGAGCAAAGTAGGAGTTAGGAGAGGAGAGAGAAGGGAGACTGTACGCACCATTTTCGATTTTCGCGAGTGATTGATCGAGGACGACAAGTTTCTTCGGTAACCATCTTGCGAAAGGAGCTAAGGGATCCATTTCTATCACACCATCATGACTTCCCATCAGCGACTGTTCCCTTATCCTCGCAAAATAGAGACAAGGAGAGACGTTAGACTCACCTCCTTTAATCTCTCTAACCATTCTCCCAATCTTTTCAATCTCCCCCATCCCTTCACCCTCTTCGCCTCCTCCTCCTCCTCTACTCGTTGGAGTGGGATTCAGGTTCTTCCCAACGGAAGCAATCGCCAGTCTCATGAGTTCTCCCGTCAAATCGGCTACTCCACCTAGATAATCTTCGGCCGTAACCAACACATACGGCTCCCTCTCCATTGTCCGCATTTCGGTATCTGTTGTCGGTGCTGTTGTTGATTCGGAGGTGGAGGTGGAGGGAATAGGATCAGAGGAAGGAGAGGGCGAGGGAGGAGGGAGAAGGGAAGCTTGACATTGAGCGAGAGTGGGGAGGGTACGATGTTCTAGGTAGTGATAGAATGTGTAACCTTCGAGCTGCACATCGTTCAGGGGTCAGTCTAGGAACAAGGGAGGGGGAAGAGAGCGGGAGAGAACGAACATATTCTTGTAAACCTGGTGAAATCGATCTCTCATACCTATTCTCTCCCATCTGATCAGTTCCCTCCTTCCTCAGCGAGTGAGTGGGTGTATAACTTACCTCCAGAAGTCCTCCCCTTTTACTTCCTTCTCGACTCTCGCGAACAATTCCCTCAATTTCTCCAATTTCCCCTCCACCTCCCCTTTCACTTCGTCCCATTTCCTCCCGCTCGAAACCCTATGCAAGGAGAAGATCATTTGTTTCGATAATGCCGTGATGTCTCGTGAAAGTTTGACGATTCGTTCGCGTTGGGATTGGGAGGTGTCGAGTTCGGAGCGGAAGGAAGCGAAGGAGGAGAGGAGGAGAGAGGATCGAGTCGCTGGAGGCGTTGCCGGGGCTGTAGGAGCTGACATGATACGAAGATGCGAGTTTGGGTGGAGGGGAGAAAGGAGAAAGAAGGGAAAGATGATGAGAATCGAAGAGAGCTTTCGACCATTCACCACGATCAGCTACGACTTGCTTGAGCAGCTGAGATCCCTTCGAATACAAGCTGGCGCTCCAGACTTCCGAACGACCCAACTAGCGCTTACTCCCGCTCCATTGCCGAATCGATCTCGATACTCGTTCAACCTGCCCTCTCTCGCAATCACTCCGGCTCGTACGCTGCTCTGATTGAGTCGATCGGCACTTAGTGATGCTACAGACGTGCTGGAGGGGCGGAAGACTCACAGGCTCTAAAAGGACCACTTTGTTGTCGTTCGATCCGCTCTCTTGCTTTGCTTACGCTCTCGTCCAGCTCGCTTCGCATGCAGACGTTGTAGCTCGACTGTAGACTCGTTGCTCCGCTCGCCCACTGATCTGAACATCGCAAGCGAATGACGACAGCTCGGGAGCTCTGCTTGCGAATTTTCATCTTCTCCCGCCAAATGGCAACAATTCTCCCTCTATCTCGTCATATTGAATCTCGCACCGCTTTGTCGAGAAAGTAAATGGTACGTTCTCTAAGTAAATGGTACGTTTTCTAACCGTGTCCGTCTCGAGCAGCACGCACTCCGGAGATTTCTAACCGCTCCTCGTTCGCTTTCCAGTGTTTCGGTCGCTCAGTTCGTCCCGGGAACAAAAGCAGGTCCTGCTGTCCATACCTCACGTCATCGTGAAGTAAACATCGCGCTTCGTCTACAACAAGAGAAGAAGGGAAGTCCGAATGGAGTGAGAGACGAACGATTCGATCCCTATTTTGCAAATCGCTCTCTCTCGCAAGAAAAGCGGACTTCTAGACGACTCGGTCTGTAAACAGAAGACGAGTGAAAGTTGCAGAAAAGTAAGGAACGGTACCAGGTAGTCCAAAGGAACAGGAGAAAGCAGGCGTGTAACAAAGCTTGTGCGGCAAAAAAAGATGCGTGATCCAAATCAACAACCCTTCGTTCGCCTCCTAATTTCCTCTCTCTTTCTCCTCTCGACATCTCTTTTGTCTTGCTACGAAACCGGGAGAGATTCAAGAATCGAATGCGTGTTTGTAAGGTCCCTCTTCGAAAACGACCTCGATCCTCTTCGCTTGACACCCATGTACGAGATCTTTCACGGCTCGCTGAACAAAGAGAGCACTCTCGCGCACATATACAAAGTTGCGTAACAGAGTTGCACAGAGGAAAGGAAAGTACAAAACGCTGAAAGAGACACGAAAGGAGAAAGTCGAAAGATGAAGAAATTCGGTAAAGATTCGTTACACACTCTTCAGTGCTCGTACTCCTACTGAATCCCCCTCTCTTTATTCCTGCGTTCCTTCTGCCTTCTCACGAATTCGGGCGAGATCCAGGGGTCGATTGCAAAATTGCGAGGAACTGGTTCGAAAACGACCTCAATCTTCTTCTCCAGACACACTTGCGCGAGTCTTTCGACCGAGTGACGTGTGCGTGACGGTAGTGAGTTTGAAGTCTGAAGCGACAGATCCAGGAAGATGGTTTTCAGAGAGGAGAGGGCGCTTGTCTCGACGCAAGAAGCGAAGTCGTCCAGAGAGGGACCAATGACATTATCCGACATGTGTGTTCCATAGATGAGTAAATTGACAAAGGGGAGTCGTTGTCTTTGAGACCACAGGTCTGAGAGGTGGGCGGCGTGCGAAATGATCAACGCTTTGTCAACATGACCGTGAAGGAAAGCGGCGGCGGGGTGTGCCCACGTGCTGTAGAGCGTGCAGAGTGTCTCGAGATCGGGGAATAGTCGATTGAATGCTGGTAGTCGGAGCACGTCACCGGGAAAGTGGAAGAAGGTGAAGTTTCGTAAGCTCGGCAGAGCGACAAGGTCTAGGAAAGAGGAGAGGAAGGCGTCGTCATTGGAGTACAGAGTAAGAGACTGAAGGTGCGGGAGCGTGAAGGTGCACGGGCTGTTCCAGTCGATGTAAGAGAGGTGAAGGCTCGTGAGACCTATCTCAGAAAAGTCGGATGGTAAATATTGCCATTTCAAACTCCAGAGAAGAGAGATGGTTCTTACTGCTGAAAGATTCCAAGTCTGTGCATGAAAGGGTCGTCTCGGGAACCTTATACATCGAGAGAGCGGTAACGGAAGAAAGCATCTCCTTCAAATCGTGATTTTCTGCTGACGAGGGTACGGGCGGACCGTAGGACAAAACCGCTTGCTTGACGAAGGGACCTCGCTCCTGTGTTGCTCCTCCTTTTGCTGATCCGGCGCGGAAGAGATCACGGCTTCGCTCCGATTCGATCCAAACGATTTCAAGGAGGAGAGGTTGGGCAATCGCTCTGAATTGTTTCGATACGAGGGAGAGGGAGCGAAGAGTATCTTGACGAGTCTGATACGTAGATGAGTGGAAGGAATGCGGGATAGTCGATTCGATGATTTCGCGAAGGAGTTCAGGCGGAAGATCCGAAAGCATTTCGTTCGTGGGGAAGGGAACTGGAGGAGGGGAAGAGTTGTGGGTCAGGGATCTGTTGATCAGGTAGAGATATTGACTGTATCAGTCGTTCCTTCTCGCTGATGAGGACAGCTCACAGAGAGTCGGCGAAAGGAACGGAGGGGACCGTGTGTCAACTCACGGACTGAGGGTTACGAGACTCCCTGGGAGTACTAATGATAATCCTTCCGAGCTATCGGAGCTTGCAACGAGGCCTCGAGAGTCGTTGAGATGGGATGAAGTCGCTTGTTTGATGAAGGAAAAGGAAAGGGTCGAAGAGCCGAGTGGTCAATGGCCTAACAGTCGCTGGATGACGAAGAGACTGCTGTCGGCCTGTCTGTGCTGCTTCTGAGGTCACGAGTGATTCGAGTGAGAGGTAGAGAGGAGAACGGAGAATCACAAGCTTGTCTGCAATCCATTCACTCGACTGTCGCCAATGCGCCTCTAGAACCGTCCCACGCCCTGAAGATGTGTCAGCTAGCTCTCAGGACACCATGGGGTCTCCGATATCTCCCGTCCGACAGGCATTCCCTCCATCTCGCAAGTCATTCCACCTCGTCTCTCGGCGCTCTCTCTCAGCACCATCGAAACGCTTGAGCTAGCTCTGTGAGTACTTCTGACCCGATACTCTAGAGATCAGGAAGTTGGAGATAATCTCACGGTTCGGGCGGTTGAGATTCTTCCGTTGCTCAGTCTCGCTAATTTCCGCTTCCGGGGCTGATTCTTTCCGACCCTGCAGACCAGTTCTCGACTATCACAATAGGCTCAGTTGTCGAAGCTATCACAACAGGCTCGGGCGGCGTCGTAAGCTCCAATCCGCTGACCGCGTTCCGACCTTTGGAACAGGATCGCGCTTCTTTCGCCCTCACACCGCTCTCTCCTCGCTCCTCCATCCTGCCTCTTTTTTGAAACTGCTCAGCATTCTATCGCCTTCGCTTTCCCTGCAACAGAGTCATGCACTTCCCTCACGAGTCCGCTCATCCTTGATTATCAACCTCGATACCCTTGCTGCTTAAAGAATCGGCGAGTCACAGCAAGGAGCGAGGTGAAGTCGGCCAGGCTCGTTCAGGTGTTCCTCTGAGCTTTCGTCCGTGATTGTGGTAGGGTCTCTGCAAGCGACGATCTGGGAAATCACGACGGAAACGAGACACAAAAATTTCTCCTCAGTGGAGCCGCATGCTCTGCGCTACTTCCTCGTTCATGCGTGCTGATTCATCATATGAGCGAGATGACTTGAAGGATGTAGAGGATTTCGGTTCACTCGGCTAGACAACGAAAAGGCAAGCCCATCCTCGTGTCGCCATCCTCAGATACCGATTACGATTCGGCAATCTAAGGACTGGCGCCTGAGCTCAGATGATTGATGATCGCTCTTCGAGTCCTCGACTGATCCGGACATCGCCTCGAGATCGCTTAAGGTCAACATAAATTCGGCGATGGGTCAATCCTTTTCTCTCGCTCCCTCCCCGCCTGCGCGCTCTATGTCTTTCTCTGCCTCTCTCACTCTCTCTCCTCTCTTCTGGGAGGACCCCTCGTTCGCTACTTCTCCAGGGCTAGAACAATAGAGTTGCGTGGAAGACGTCGCACCTTCGTGTTGTTGCTGAGTCGCTTCGACCGACTCTTTTGTCCGCGATGACCTTGACTTTGAGCTGCCGAAATCCCTTCAGACGTTCGCTTGAATTGTGCCTAGACTGTCCTTCGGTCGGGCCGCACCGAAAAAGCGTGGTCCCGACATCCTCACTTTGCAATTCGCTACTCAGCTCCGATTTACCAAACCTTGCTCGCTCGCTTGCACATCGAGACGAAGAGCGCACTCTCTCTACTCTCTTTACTCTCAGCGACACGTACGTAGGGAAAGTCCAAAGTAGGGTTGCACAGAGAGAAGGAGAGTACAAAACTCTAAAAGAAACGCGAAGGGAGAAAGTCGAAAGATGAAGAAAATACGGAGAGGACTCGTTGTGCTCTCTTTATCGCCCGTGCTCCTACTGGTTCCCCGTCTCTTTGTTCTTACGTTCCTTCTGCCTCTTGATGAATTCGGGCGAGATGCAGGGGTCGATTGCAAAATTGCGAGGAACTGGTTCGAAAACGACCTCAATCTTCTTTTCTTGACATACTCGAATGAGGTTTTCGATTGAGCGTTGTAAGTACGGTAATTTCGAACCTTGGAAGTGCGAATCCAGGAAGACGGTTTGGAGCGCTCGGAGAGACCTTCCGCCGATGAAAGAAGCGAAGTCGTCGAGGTCAGATGCGATCGTAATTCCCTCCGCGTTCCCCTCTTCTTCCTCCTCGTCCGATTCCGACCAGCCATAAATACGTACGTGCGAGAGAGGGACAAGTTGGGTTTTCGGCAACAGGTCGGGAATCGAGTCGACGTCCAAATCGATCAGAGTTTTGGCAACGGCGCCGTGAAGACAGGTTGCTTGTGGCTGTGCCCACACCCACAGATTCAGGCGGAGGGTGTCGAGTTGAGGGAGAAGCTGACGAGCCAACATAGATTGCGGCGCTTCGCAGGGGGAGGTGCTGAAAGCCAAGTTTCGCAAATTCGGAAGGACAACTGGATTCAAGAGAGAGGCGGAAAAGCTGCTCGAGACGCAGTGTAGAGTGAGAGATCGAACATGAGGGAGGATGAGACGGTCCGGAACCTCCCATCTGATGTAGGTGAGGTGAAGACTGGTGAGACCTAGAAGAGCAGTCGAACGAGTGAGTCACCTTTTTGTGTATAGACCGCAGGAGAGCTTACGAGTGAAAGACTTCAAGGAGGAAAGTGAGAGGCTTGCTTCGGGAACCGAAGACACTGTGAAAGCGGTAACGGAAGAAAGGAGCTGCTTCAAGTTACGACTTTCTTCTGCGGAGAGTACGGGTACACCATAAAATAAAATCGCTTGCTTGAGGAAGGAGCCTCGCTCCCGTGTTTCTCCTCCTCCTCCTGATCCGGCGCAGAAGAAATCCCAGCTTCGCTTCGAGTTGACCCAAACGACCTCGGATAAAAGAGGTTGAGCGATCGCTCGGAATTGCTTTGATACGAGGGAAAGAGCGCAAAGAGTGCTTTGTCGCGTTCGATAGGTAGTCGAGTGGAAGGAATGCGGGATAGTCGTTTCGATGATTTCGCGAACGAGTTCAGGTGGAAGATTCGAGAGCATTTCGATCGTGGGCGAAGGGAATCCAAGGAGGGACAGAGGTGAAGGTTAGGAATCTGTTCACCGAGTAGCAGTACTGACCATGTCAGTCGTCTTATCTCGCAAGGACGCAGACTCAGAGAGGGTGTGAGAATCGAGTAAAGCGGAACAGGTCTCGACTCACGAGCTGAAGATTACGAGACTCCCTAGATTACTCCTAAGTATCCTTCTGGGCTATTGGAGCTGGCAGGATGGCCTCGAGAGTCGTTGAGATGCGATGAAGTCGTTTGTTTGATGAAGGAAAGGTCAGGGCCGATGAGCGAGACCCGGACTATCTGCGCTCCTGTCCGACGGTTCAATAGGATATTACGGTTTTGCTTGTGCTGTTCCTGGGGTCGCGGGTGATTCGAGTCCGAAGTAGAGGAGAGAAAAGAGCGATCGGACGTCGCTCCGCTCGAATCTCGCTCGAGACACTCAACGGAATTCGCCATCTAGTTGCTCTGCATATCTATCAACGTATAAGACCCGTCTCGATGCGGCGGGGCGCTCTGCTCGCTCGAAAACACCTCGATGAAGAACTCATCGAACTCAACTGTCGAGGCTCGCTCACTCTGCTCGAAGCGCCTAATCGCCGGTAAAGAGTAACCATGAGGACTCCCGTGATTTGACTTTTGCGGTATCATCGAGTTTACAGTTGAACGAGACAGACAAGAAGAACGCGAAGAAATGAAAGGGAAACAGGAAAAAAACATACGAAAGGAAAGCAAACAGACTCCGACCCATCCACCCCTGCTATCTATCGTCTAGTAACCACCTGCGCCAGGAGCGTTTTCACCTTCCCTCTTCAAACTCAACAAAACTTCCTTGAATCTCGACAAGTCTTGTTTCGATTTCGTCGCCGTCTTTGATCGACTGTCACTCAGGTCGACGAGTTGACAGATTCGTTCCCATGTAGTTCCTTGCGCTAGAGATTCGGTTAAGTTGCCTTGGAACTTTTCTTCGTCCTCCCTTCAATGTCACGGATCTAGGTTAGCTCATCTGACCAACGCGATGGACGAGCAATAAAAAGCGACGTACTTGTTTTGAGCGATAGACTTCTCCTTCTTCGAGTTGTAGTCTTTGTAGAAGTTATCGATAGCGTTACGAGCTTTCGCGATAGTCTCTTCCTTCTTTTGTTGCGCCTTCGATTCTCTCTCTGCGATTTCCTGGGCTTGTTTCGCTTTCCATGTTCTAGCACGATGAAGGATGTTAGCCTTGGAGCGGGAGAAGAGCAGGACGACAGAGAAACTCACTGAATGAATTCGGATTCATCGTCATTCGGCTGAGGAGGTTGTACGAAAGAAGTCGGTTGAGAATAGGGGTTGGCGTAGTTCGATACTGATTCGGTAGGGTAAGAATCGAACCCATTCGAGTGGAGAGCAGGCTGCGACGAGCGAGACAAGCAATTAGCAACTCGCGCATCTCCGCTTCCTTGGACTTGAAAAGACTCACTTGTTCCGAAGGAATCTCTACTTCTGGGTACTCTTGTTCAAATTGAGCGAATTCATTCGTGCCGGTGACGGAAACTTGTTGACCCATCCCCCCATTCGACTGTCCTCCCGCTCCAGCTCCTCCAGTGAATCCATCTAGCGCATCATCTCCACCATCTAGATCAGGGAAGGCCGATGCCGATTGTTCAAAGTCTTTATCTTGAGGTAATCCTGTTGATGATGATGAAGCGGAAGCATCAAAGTCGGCTCCTAAGGCAGCTCGTTCCCGGGCGAGGAAATCGGCTTGAGGATCTTGCTTGGGAGTAGAAGTGCCGAATAGATCGTCCATCGTCGGAAGTAGTGATAAGGTTGAGGTAGAATCGGGAGAAGTTTCCCTGATTCGTGTCACCGCGACTCTTCTTCCCTCTCTGCACTCTTGCTCAGAAGTCGACCAGCGCCTGCCTCAGCTATAGCTTGTGCCCCGATAGACCGCCTCCGCCTCCTCCAATGTCGATGACCTCCCTCGCGCCGGTCCTTGATCACTCACTCCCTTCCGCAACACGTCCTTCCGATTCCCGTGCCGCCTCGCTCGCTCTGATCCATATTCTCTGCCCATGGCAATTTCCGGTTGCGAGAAGACTAGGCGCGCTTTCACGGCGCTCCGGTTTGGAAGATCTCGAAGCCTTTCCCGCTTCAACCTGGCTTCAGCGGGGCAGGACTCGTTCTGTGCTACTCGACTGCCGTGCAAATGCTGCGAAGGGAACGGACAACACTGGGGAGATCGGCGACGTCTTCACGTGCCAGCCGTGAGGACTGCCCATTTCAAGTTCGAAGTTGTTAGTCCCAGTTTTGAGCGTCCCCAGCTTGCTCTGCTTCTACAGGTTACAAGCTCACAACAGGCGTCTTCAGCTCTTTATACTACTCTGCAGCTCGGGGCTCAAGACTAGGGACACCGACTCGGAACTTTGAGAACGGGTCGACATTTTCGCAAGCTTTCGTTTTTGCTGAGCTTCGTCTCTGATCCTCTCTCCTTTCTACAGTCGAGCGCGGAATGGTCACATTTTCTTCAAAAGTATGCTGTCGGGTAACCTGGTTTCGTAGAACGTCGTTCTGCTTTCGCTCAAGATGGATCCAAGTTTTGCTTTTCCCGGATGCTATACATTGCACTGCAGCTTCCCTCTCCCACGATATGACTTGTTGTTTCTCTACCTTACCAATGATGCATGAGACGAGTGAAATGAAATCGAGATCGAAAGACTTGTCTTGACAAGCATCACGAGAGCTTGGCGTTGAAAATCTTCCGATTTCTTTGCTGGATTCGGCTCTCTCTCATCTCGGATCCGCTTCACGACAACACGGAAGCACGACAGACTAGGAGGAATGCCAGATCAACAACGACAGAGCTTACCTGCTCGACTCGTTTCCCCACTTACCGCACTCTCGAACTCTTCTCACGGCAATGATCGTTCCCCTTCGGTCGATTCGATGAGTTCCGCCGGCTTCAGAAGAGGACATACGAATCGATACTCTGTAGACAACTCAGCGTTGGACGATACCGCGTACGGTGAGTTTGAACCTCTCCCACTTGTTTTCCCTCCTTCTCTTCTCCCCCCTCGAATCGTTCGATTGCCTTTTTTCGCGTAATCTGTTCACTCACTCCCTCCTATTCGATGTATGAACCTCCACAGGCATTCTAAACGGCACAGTCGGAGCATCCTATGGCCCTTTCCCAACTTCTTTCGGTCCGAGACGTAACTCCGCCCTGTCTCAAGCTCACAGATCCTCCTCTTCCATGGGCTTAGACCCTCCGACTCTCCCCTACTCGACCACTCCGAATTCCGAATCTTCCTCGACTCTCGATGAACCCGTCGGAGGTGCCGATCCCGCTTCAACTCCACTTCGAGATCCTCGTAAACATGCTTCGACTCAATCGATCCCTCGATTAGAAGGAAGGGTGATCACTCCAGGGGAGAGTAGTTCGGGAGCAGGGTCGACGGAATTGGCGTGGGAGAAAGAAGCGGACGATTTTTTACATTCGTATGATCCCGAATTGGAGAAAATGATGGATAGGCAGATGAGTAGCAAGTTTAGTTGGTTGGCTCTGATCAATACCGTTTCATTGATCGTGGTGATCGTCGTAATTATCGGGTTATTCGCTGGGTGAGTTTTCTCCCTTCCTCGTTACCGTCTTTCTGATCTGAGCTCACTCGTGGCTGTTCGTTCCTCGCAGATGGCCTATCTATCGATTCGTACGCGTCTTTCCTCCAATGTCGAGTCTTCGCAACTGACGACAAGTTTCATTCTTTCGCAAACAGGTCATCAAAGGCGGTTTCCCCATGTCGCAAACTACTCTCCTCTCGAATTCGACAGGTCAGGTACCTATGATTCCAGGTCTACCAGGTCTCATCGATAAAGATACTCCTCAAGAAGCGTATACGAGGGTGGGATTCGATGGTGAAACGTATAATTTGGTCTTTTCGGATGAGGTGAGCTTGAGCGCTCGAGAATCTGTATCACGTCGCTTGAGACTGACGAGTGGAGGATGGCAATCGCAGTTCGAACAAGATGGAAGAACGTTCTGGCCCGGAGATGATCCGTGAGTTTTCCTTTTCCCCTCTCTCTCTCGCTCTCTTCTGTCTTCCTCTGCGCTAACAACGACGTCGATTTCGTAGCTTCTGGGAAGCACAAGACCTACATTACTGGCAAACTACCGATCTCGAATGGTACGACCCCGACGCGATCACGACGAAAGACGGTAATCTCGAAATCACGATGACTCAAGAACCTTGGAACAACCTCAACTTCCGATCGGGAATGTTACAATCGTGAGTCACGTCTCTCTCAGCCGCTTAGTGATTATATCGAGGCTGAGTGTGTCGGACTCGCTCAGATGGAATAAATTCTGTTTTACCGGAGGTTATCTCGAAGTCAACCTGAGTTTGCCCGGGACTCCTACTGCTCAAGGATACTGGCCCGGTGTCTGGACAATGGGTAAGTCGTCTCTTTCAGCGCAACGAGTCGAGAGGTCCGACGAGAGAGCTGACAATTCCGCGCTTCTTTACGATCAGGTAACCTCGGACGAGCGGGTTACGGAGCTTCGAACGACGGTGTCTGGCCTTACTCTTATAACGAATGCGATGTCGGAACCCTACCGAATCAAACGTGAGCAACATCGCTTCCCTCCTATACCTTTTTGAGCTCATCCTCACAAAATCGGTTCCGTTGCTCCCTCGACGATCGACAGATGGCCGAATGGTACCGACCCTTACGCTGCGAAACACTCGGGAGGTCGAGACTACGGAGGAGAACTTTCCTACGTAAGTTGAACGAGTCTAGCTCTTTTTACCCTTTCGTTCGTCCGTTCGAACTCACGCTCACAAACTTTGCTTCTCGTCTCGATAGCTCTCGGGTCAACGTTTCTCTGCGTGTACCTGCTCTGCCGACTCGAAGCATCATCCCGGTCCGAACGTTCGAACGGGTCGAGGAGCGCCTGAAATCGATGCTCTCGAAGGTCAAATCTGGTCGACTGGTAAGCTCTCAGTTCATCCCTTTCTTCCGATCGATCCTACAGCTCACCTCGATCCTCGCTGCTTCTCAGGTGATCGAGGTTCCGCTTCTCAGGTTTGTCTTCTCTTCCACCCGTATTCTGACACTCATGAGCTCGCACGCTGATCGTGTTCGCTTTCCACAGTCTATCCAAGTCGCTCCCTTCACTGCCGGTTACCTCTGGAGAAACGAAACGCCGTACATCGAAACGAATGATGCTCAATGGACGATCAAACAAAGTCAGTCTTCGTTCTCCTTGCCTGATTACGATAGGGACTGACCCTCTCGATGTGAGCAGATCAATGGCACGGATCAGTCTACCAAGAATCCATGTCGCTCGAGGTACAAACCGACGATACTTCTTTCGAAGGAGCGGGTTACACTTCCTATGGATTCGAATACGAACCTTCAGAAGGCGACACGGCGGGACACATTCAGTGGGCAATCAACGGAACTGAAACTTGGAGATTGAACGATAACGCGATGGGACCTTCGCCCGAAGCTCAAATTGGACAGCGCAAGGTTTCTGTCGAACCGATGTATATCAATCTCAATCTTGCAATCAGTGAGTCGAGCTCTTATCCATCGTTGATCTGAAACGAAGCTGACTCTCTTTCTCGCTCCTCACTCCTCAGGTTACAAAGTAGGTTTTGCCGACCTCTCCTCTCATTCTTCCACCTTGTACTGACTTCTCTGTCGCATTTTCTTCCTCCGACTCGATAGTTCCAAGTTCCTGGTTCGTCTCTCGTTATTGGTCATCGAAAAGATATCCAATCTCATCGACTGACGGTACTTTTTCGCTGTTTGTACAGAATGGGGCAAGGTCCAATTCCCCGGAACCCTCCGTATCGCTTCCGTTCGAGTCTACCAGAAAGGAGATCGAAACGTTGGTTGTGATCCCAAAAACTATCGTGAGTTCCTCCGATCTTCCCTTTTCGCACGGAATTGAGGCTCATTCTCGTTTTCGTTTGCGCGGGACAGCTACTTCCGATTACATTCAAGATAATCTCGAAATCTACACCAACCCTAATCTAACCATGTTCAGTCAATCAAGCTCGACAAAACCGAGAAACTCTCTCGCCGAAGGAGGTTGTAGCTAGTTCATTCATCCGCATCTGATTCGTCCTCATCTCATCATCATCTCATCATCATCTCATCATCATCTCATCCTCATCTCGATGTATATATCTACTCACTCTCCCAAGGTTCATCATTTCCGCAGTTTCGTTCCATCTCATCATAGACACTTTCGGTTTTCGCTGTTCTGTTCTCGGCATCCTATCTGTTTCATAGCATTGTAGCGTACTCGCTTGACTCATTCTCTCTTTTGTCACTACTCATTGTTTTCTCTCTGGAAGACACGATCATCGATTCGAATTCCGAGTGATCACTGAGTGGATGAGATCTCAGAAGTCTGAGGCGCACGGTCTTCGGGGAGCACGTCGAACAGGAAGTATGTCAGTACTCGCGTGCGTCAGACTGTAGGCTCTTCGAAGCGAGAGAAGACAAGAATTGCGTTCAACTGAAACGAAATCGAAACGAAAGCTCGAGCTCGGTGTTTTTCCCCTCCTGTCCGACCAGATTCTTGTTGCTCGCCACCCGCAACCCGTCTCACACTCGACCAATCACCTCTTCAACAGGGTTCCTCGACAGCCTTCCTCCCTGCTCGCGGAGCGTTTCGCCCGTAGCCTTTCTGACGATATTTTGCATCTCGCAATGAGCAGGGAAGTTGGTATGTCTGAACTCAGGGGAGAGTCCTCGAGCGCAGCTTCGAAGCTGAAGAGCAAAAACGGGACAATTCTCGTCTTCACTCCGAATTCTGTGGGCTTCGACTCGCCGTGCTACATCGTTCTCTTCCTCCTTCAACCATGTCACAGTCGCTCCACAAATCTCCCGAGCGCTCTTCTCAACCTCCTCCCAACCCGAATCCGACCTCTATCCCTCTCCCTCCGTCCCCTCCTCTCTGGGATTCAAACCGAGTCCTCCCTCCTCCTTCTCCGTTCCCACTCCCACTCCGTTGCTCCTCGGTCAACGACAGAGGACTCATAATCTCAGAAGAAGCCGCAGAGTACTTTGCAGGTCGAGCAGCGACTTCATCAATTTCCGTCGCAACTTCAGAAGCACGCAAAAACCCAGTTCGAAACTTTTCCGCCTCGCAGGTCTCCCACGAGTCCTCCACCGAGAGGTTAGAGATGAGGAGATCGTCAGAGATTCATCAAGGAGAAGGAGGAGCTCTCACGATGGATTCGTTCTTTGAACAAGAACGTCAAAACGCGGCAATGGAGAGACTGGCGAACAAGTATCGCAGGGAAGGGATCGGAGAGATTGAAATCTGGAGTAAAAGCTGCTGGCCAAGGGGTCCTCTGTACGTCGAACGATACGGCGAGAGTGAGGAGGAAGGTGAGAAAGAAAAGAACGCGAAGAGCTCGGTTCATTTCGTTGACTTTGAAGAAGTAAAGGATTCGAGGAAGGAATGATGCAGAACAACGAAGAAGGGGTATGAAACGACAGTGCAAGGACGGAAAAGGAGTCGGGATATGCGGAAAGAAACGAGAAAAAGAGGGAAATGCACACGAGGCTGAGCTCATTGTTGTTACAACAAATAACCGACAAAGATATCACGATAATCTATATCATACTTCTTCCCGACTAATGATAATCCAAGTTGAATATCTCTAATCTAAGCAGTCTCGTCGAGGGGGTCCGGTCTCAAATCCTCGACTTGAGGTAACTTCCACTTCCCGTCCCGAATGAATCTCAACTCTTTCAACACCATCGAGAAAGCATCTTCTGTCGGTCGATCCCCTCTCATTGCCTTCTCCCTCGTTTCCGTCAAGTTGAACACTTTCGCACCTTGCGGTACACTCGAGAGGGATTCCTCCTCAATCACCCAAGGTTCAGGTTCGAACCATTCCTCCTCCTCCGGAATCGACCACTGCAATTTGGGTGCGATCTCGTAGAGGTGTTGTTGTAGCTGACGGACTTTTGCGGGAGGGATCGATTCGAGCCTTTCGATGAGCGTCTGACCTCGTTCGAGAATCAAGTCGTTTTCGGGGATGAAGACGGTGTATTTCGATACGTCGTTGATCTCGGGAGAAGAGGGGAGTAATCGACCATAAGCGTGTTGTCGGAAAACGACGGGGATACAACCGAGTAAGATCGCTTCGAAGAACGCTCGACGAGTTGGCGAATCTCCGCTCGGCATTGGGCAGAAGACGGAATGTGACATGTGGTCGTGGAACATCGTGAGGTTCTGTGATCCGTCCATCGCGTTCTTGATCTCATCGTATAGGATACGAGGAGAAGTCGAGACGTCGGTACGAGCGTTGTAGGCAGAAAATTCTTTGTGTAGGGCTCCTCGCAAGGCGAAACCGTTGAATCGTTCCGAGGCGGGAGCTCCCCAAGGATGAGTTGTGCTGGCAGCGTAGTTGAGGAGGTAGGGCCGATCTCGGTTGAGGAGGGAATCGCTGAGTGTCGCGCGAGAGTTGTTCCGGTTTTGAGAGAGGTGGAAACCAGTCGGATCTGTTGATGAATAGTTTATTGGATCAGCAGCGAGTTCGCAAGGAGAGGAAGAGAAGAGGTTCTTACAAGGTAGGTCGATCGTAAAGTTCATTCCTTCCGTGTTCGTCTTCAACGCATTCTCAATCGAAACAGCCACGACGCTATCCTTGAACTCTTCCATAAGCTCTGGGGTGAAAACGTCCCTTTCGAGTTGACTTCTGATCGGCGAGAGAGCGAGTAGGATTCGAGGATATGGAGTTGGTCCGACTTGTTTAACGAGCTGACGAATGAGTTGTGTAGATTGAGCCATTCCGAGGTGTAGATTCGGATCTGGACATCCCCAAGGGTTCGACCAAAGCTGAGAGAGAAGGGGGACAAAGATGAAATCGGGGGGAGGATTCGAGAGGAGCGGGACGAGATTCGCGTAGGAGAAAATCCGAGTTGCGAGGATGTGGTCGAGAGAGTATTGATCGGCGTCGGTGAGGAAATAAGGGGAATCGGGAGGTGTTTCGAGGGGCCATCCGTAAGGCGATGTCGTCTTTTCTCGATGAGGTTGACCATGGTACCACCCGCAATCTCTTCCAGCCTGGCGATAGATATACAATACGTGTCAATGACTGCATACACGCTTGAGAGAGGGTCGAACCGGAACTCCGAAAGGTTTCGTTCAACTCGACCCAACTCTGTCGTCGCAGCCTGAGAGCGCGACGAGCATAGTGAGGGCTTACCTTTGCCATCAGATTGACCAATTCACGCGTATCTACCACCGCAATAGTCGGTTGGTCACCTAGGTTTCCACCTCCCGTATATCCGAGCTCCCTCGCTGCTCTCGTAAGCGCCGTATAAGGCTGTGACGGTAGTAGGAGGGCGATAATACTGGCTGCAGCTACCAGAATGATGTAGGGCCTCCAGCGCCGCAGGTAGGTCGAGAATTGTGAAGGAGGAGATGTAGCGTTGTTTTGAGGCGAGGAAGTCGACGCGAGCGGTTGATAGGCCTGACTGTTCATGCTGAGTATCGATAGAAGTTGCTGATATCGTTCCTAGAGGTGCTGCTGCCCAACGAAGGGAGCGGTGAGGAGTGAAGAAATGGAATGAAAGATTTCGCAAGCAGTCGATCCGAGTAAATTTGTTCGAGAACAAAGACGGAGATAGATGGAGATTACCCAAGCAAACTCATGCGCACGGCAGCCTGAGGCAGAAGCTCGGAAACTATCCAAACGCACAGACGAAACGAGTCGCGACAATCCGAGACTTTCTTTCTTCAAAGCTCAGTCATCGCACACGCCTTTCAAAAGCTGCCACTCGACTCGCCAAGGCGGTCGTAAGAGTATTCCTCTGCTGGCGCAAGGTCCACCGAGATAACAGCGAGAATAAGAAGTGGGATAAGCTACAGAGGATTCTTCCTAAAGCTACTTGGAAGGAGGGTATCAAGAAAAGCTACAGGTGTATGAGGGTACGGAAGTGACAGAGGAACGAAGAATGCGGGATATGTTATGAGGAAACAGGTTTCTAGAACCCGAGAGAGTTGAGAGTCGCGGTCAAAGTGGATCCAACTGCGTTTCCGAGAGTTCCGACCAAGCCAGTTGTCGGCGGTACAGCGTTGTCTGTTCGGAGACCGAGGTACAGAGTCAGCGCGAATACGTCGAGAGAGTCATAGGAAGGGAAGAGAAGACTTACAGATTGCGATTTCGGAGAGTCCGACGCTCGTCGAAGTTAACGAGGTTCCGGCGGTCGTAAATCGAACGCTCGACGCCCAGATACCAGTACCGAGGGAGACAGTTGACCCAGCTGAAGAAATTGAGCCGGTAACCTTGATGACGGTTCCATCCGAGAACGAGAGGACTCCCGATTCGACCGTGTTGAGACCGTTTACTCGTCCGTAGAGGACGATCTTGCGCATGAAGTATTGCTGCTTCCAGTCGAGTTGTACCCATTGAGAACCGGTGCCTTGAACGGCCCATTCGTTCGCAGCGTTTCCGAATCCGAGTACCGAAAGTCCTCCGACGACTCCATCGATTACTCCCGAAGGTGGCGACCTCGCGTTGCTCAAAGATGCAGTCGCGACAGTACCAGCTAGACGTGCGATGTTGACATTCGCTCCAGTCACGGGTGCAGTCGGAAGTCCGGCGGGGGCTGACGAAGTCGGAACGGTACTTGAGACCTTTGAAGACGACGGGACGACGGGCGTGCTTGAAGAGACGAGCGTTGATGACAACGAGGGAGCGGAGGTAGTAAGGACGGAACTCTTGCTGCTCGTTTGAGATACGACAGAGGAGGCGGAAGAGAGCGAGGAGAGTAATCCCGTCGAGACTGGTCCTGAACTGCTACTGCTCAAAGATCGAACGGAAGAGGATACGAAGGCCGACACACTCGAGCTGCCAAGGGAGGACGAATTGGCGAGAGCGGATGAGCTGAGAAGAGGGGATGAGCTGGGGAGAGCGGAGAAGCTCGTGTTCGTCGGAAGTGCTGAAGACGACAAGAGAACGCTTCCATTGCCGCTGGAGGTTGCGGAGGGGTAGGAGGAGGT
>NW_027481076.1:0-58241 GCF_050403485.1 Sporobolomyces salmoneus
TCCGACCCAGTTTTCTGTTTCACTTCCGAGTGCGAGATCTCGACTCTCTTCGACGAGAATGATCGAGTGACTCTTTACCCGGCTCGTTCGAGGTCAGGGCGAGCTCGAGGCGATTGAGAGACAGTCTCAGTATGCATTGGGTCAACTGAGCAGAACTTGGCTCAGAGTTGGAGAAACGAAAAGGTTCGAGCTGATTCTCACCTAGTTGCATTCTCACGACTCTTGAACATCGTAAAGCGACTTGGAACAGTGGCAGCTCGAGGGCGAGTAGCACTCGACGAGAGAGTGACTTGATCGAGGTCAGATTGATTCCGACCCAGTTTTCTGTTTCACTTCCGAGTGCGAGATCTCGACTCTCTTCGACGAGAATGATCGAGTGACTCTTTACCCGGCTCGTTCGAGGTCAGGGCGAGCTCGAGGCGATTGAGAGACAGTCTCAGTATGCATTGGGTCAACTGAGCAGAACTTGGCTCAGAGTTGGAGAAACGAAAAGGTTCGAGCTGATTCTCACCTAGTTGCATTCTCACAACTCTTGAACATCGTAAAGCGACTTGGAACAGTGGTAGTTCGTTGGGCTCATAAGTACTCCGTTTCAGCGGATTTGCGACCCAAATGTCCTCGGATCGAGACCGAGAGTCGCTATTGTTTTGTCCCCAAGACAACTTTTTTGGTCCGCCAGCACCGAGACGAGAAATACTGAATTCCGAGCGAGAACAGCGACGAGCGCTCCCTCCTCCGGGTCTCGCAACGATCGAAATTGTCTTCTGTTCGGCTGGTCAAATGCCCGCACGCGGGAAGCAACACTCCAAGCGCAATCTTACAGTTGCTATCGCTCATCTAGTTGCGAGAGAGGTGAGAAAAGTCCCCTCGCATATCTCTGCCACAGAAGTCGCGACACGAGACTCTATCAGAATTCCTCCTTTCTTTGAAGCTCCTCCGTCGTCGGACTTGCTGTCAGGGGGTCTTCTGCGCCGCAACCTCGTAAGCTGCCGGGTCACGGTACTGATAGAAGCAGAATCAGACGCGAGACTGATCGCATGATCCGAGCTCTCGTAGTTTGTCGCTGATCACTTTCTTCTGGCATCGCACTGCTGCCTTTAACGGTTCAGACTAAGCCATACTGCTCGATCTCAAGCAATTCGCTGAGCACGGGACTCTACTAGCTCTCACTCGCACTAATCTTTCTGAGCGAAGAGTTCTCGAAATTTCTCGAGAATTTGGAACCAAAGAGAGATTACCACAAGGATACAGCAATCTAGGACCACAGATGAACTATCTGCTGAGGGAAGCGTAGAAGTCCGAGTTGTCGGTGTCGCTCTCGTCTTCTCCGAATGAATTGCGACGTTCCCTGCTGCGGTAGGTCGTATCTCCATAGCTTGGTGGCGCACGAGCCGTAGTTCCCGCTGCTGACCCCTTCTCGCCGTACCGGTCATCCTCGCGTCTTTTGAGATCGACGAGACGCTGGTGACGGTAAGCAAAGTAATCTAGGTTGTCTTTGACGACTTTGTCGAGGAAGAATAGTAGTACTCCAGTAGCGATGGTGAACTGGAGAGGGAGAGCGTGTTAGAGGCGGAAGGCGCAGGCGGTAGAAAATAAGTCAAAAGGAAAAAAGCTTACTATGGCCAAAATCGCGACTGTAATCTTGCCATTGTTTCCCTTCACTTTGCAATCGGCTTCTGATGTTGCGGGGACGTAAGCGACACTACAAAGTAGAAGAGCCTGTCAGAACGACGGAAGAAGCGCGAGGTGGAACGACTTGAGCTCACCAAAACTCGTCACTTCCGAAAACTAGGCAGATCGCTATGTAGACGTACTATTCAGCATTCGTACCATTTGTCAGCGTGTGGGCTGTGGGACAAGGATGCCGAGGCTTACGGAGCCAACCGTGAGGACAGTCAAGATTGCGGAGCCGAACAAAAACCAATGCCACATAAACAAGGGATGCGATTTATGGTCGAGCTTTGCTGGATCGAGCGCCGTCTTTGGCTGACGTTCGGGCTGTTTCTGAGAGTGCGCAGCCTCGGCTTGGTCGTGATATCCGTCGCCTTTCCTCAATCTGTCATGACAAACGGGAGTCAGGAACTATCGTCGCCTGATGAGGATGGAATTTCGAACTGACTGAAAGCAACCGAAAACGGAGAGCACTGCCGTCATTGCAGAGAAGACTGCTCCGATGATTGCGGGACCCATCATGTATCTTGGTAGTACTAGGATCCAGAAGATCATGGAAGGTGAGTGTGAGTAAGAGTCACTGGTGATTGGAAAAAAGGAGCGAGAAAGAACTCGACGGACAGTCTTTGCTCTGAGCCTGTACCCACGCGACTGCGAGCTCAAACTTCGTCAGTATCTCCTTGCGGGACTTCTCCAGTCGTAGAAACGTACCGGCGAAAGCGAGAAGGGCCGCTAACACAGCGCACGAGACGGGAACGACAGACATCTTTTCAACCGAAGTCTGCGGATTCGCGACTTTGTCGAGATGCTTCGCTTGAAGTTTGCGAGCGTAACGATTCTCGTTGCCGAACCTGAAGATGCGCCCAGAGTCAGTGAGCGAAGCTAGATACGACAGGATGCAAGTCAAGCTCACCTTTGTTGTCCTTTGCCCATTGTGCTAGATACGGAGAAGCAAGGTCGGGAGCAGCAGAGTTGTAGAAGAGAGTCAAAGTGAGAAAGAGATCCTCCTTCACTCATTCACTGAGCGATCTTTGCTGAAAGAGGGATCTGAGCTCGAATCCACGGCAACTCCGACGAGATAGATTTCTGACGTCGATCCTCTGCTCACCATACGTAGGCGTCCCCTAATCTTTGCAATCCTCCGACTGCTCGTCCGCGAGATTGAAAAGGCGTCAAAAGTCGAAATATGCCAGGATCTCTCTCGACTTCTTCTCATCTATACGACTGAAGCGTCATGTAAACTTCGTATCATAACGTACGATCATGCTAATCCCATTCGTCGTCACTTTCTTCCTCCTCATCACTATCTCCCATGTTGCCCTTTCGTTGACTCAAAGCCGCGGCTAGAGCACTCGCCAAGTTCCCTCCTCCTGCATCGTCTCCTCCCCCAGTGTTTGAGACCGCAGCCGTCGTAGCAGCTCCAGCTGCACCTCCACTGACAACACCCAACGCGACCAGAGAACGATCCGTTTCGATCGCAGTCTTGTCCGTCTACACACAAGAATAGTCATGTCAGTACCATCGAGGTACGAAAGACTAGAGAGACCGCAATGAACCTTTTTGAGATTGTTGACTCCCATACCCTGAATACTCGAGAGCAAGTTTGATCGTCCGTCTGGACCGGCGGGTACTGCTGCAGCGGGAGGTGGTGGGGGCGGAGGAGGCGCTCCGGAGGGTCGCCCCGATGGTGGAGGAGGAGGGGGAGGGGGAACGGCGCCTAAGCGAGAGAGGAAGAAGGCAAATTAGCTCCGTGCAATTTCTCAAACTTCTGAGTCGAGGTCAGTCACTTACCGGGTGCACCTCGAGCAGGTGGTGGAGGCGGAGGTGGCGGAACTATCGATTGCAAAGCATAAGTGAGATCAACAGCGATGTGCGAGAAAACTCTGAGATGAAGGGAAAACGAAAACTCACCAGCTCCTCTCGTGGGCGGCAGCGGAGGTGGAGGAGGGACATGCCCTCTTGTAGGAGGAAGAGGTGGAGGTGGAGGTACGCTGCTTCTCGAAGGTGGGGCTGGTGGTGCTTGAGGAACGTTCGAATTTCTCGAAGCTGGTGCGGGAGGTGGCTTTCTCTTCACCGTATGACCGCCTGGAGTTCGGCTCGGCGGAGCTGGAGGAGGTACACGTTTCGACGAAGAGGGTGGAGGAGGAGCAGGTGCGCGATTCGGAGCGGGAGCTCGAGGTGCAAACGCAGGACCGGTAGGCGCGGCCGATGGAGGAGCAGCAGCATTCGGTCCGCCAGAACCTTCGACATAGTTCCGAATGAAAGTCTCGTTCTTGAGAATTTGCGTCTGTATCGGAAGAAAGATTCAGCTTTCTGAGAATCTAACGTGAGAAGACATGGGACGAACTCGACTGATTCCCTGGCTTTCCAGCTGCGATAAAAGCCTCTCCCAACTCGGATCGATATTGTTGCTCGTAAAGCCTTTCTCCGAGTCGAAGCCCATATGAGCGACGTGACTGAATCCGCTCGGTGCTCCGATCATGCTCTTGTCAATTCCTCCCTTCTTTTTCTTACTCTTCGAAGGCGATTTGATCGTTGACGAAGAACCTCCTCCTCCCGAAGACGAAGAGTACTTCGAAGCGTACTTGTGTCGATTCGAGATCTTCTTGAACAGCTCTGCAGCTTCTGTTTCAGAAGAGAAAGCGATCCCGATCATACATTCCTATAGAGACGATACCAGAGGCGGATTAGATGGATGACGCCTTTGAGTGTGTGAGAGAGAGAGAAAGTCGCTCACATCGGAAGGAAAAGTGTGGAAGAAAGTGCGGTCTTGGTAATACGCCATATCTTCCACAATGCCGTGCTGCCAAATATTGCCTCGTGTACCCTTCGCGCGTCGCACCAATCGTCAGAGGTCGAAGCGGCAAGAAGAGAAGAAAGGAAAACTGACTGCGAGATCGATGACTTTCAACCATCCTCCTCCTTGTCCCCATCCAAATACGACAGCTCCTGAGATGCCCGAGTAGCTCCATTTCGACGGATCTGGATAAGCGTAGTAGATTCGACCGATCGCAGCTGCGTGGATCTTGTCGCCTGATCCAGTCGGACCGTGTTTCTTGATCAGGGATTTCTCGGAAGATGTCAAACTCGAGTTCGATGGCATGGTGGACTACTTGGGAATCGCTGAGTTGTCGGAACGAAGTAGTATCAGCTCGTCGTCTGCATTCGATAGAGGGAGCGGTGTCACTTCACGAAGCCGACGAGGGTCAAGCGTGACAGCGCCTCATCGCTACGAGCGACGGAACATGGGAAGAGAGAGATTTAAGCTAGAACTCACGAAGAGGAGCTGCACGAGAGTGAGAAGATGGGTCGCCCGAAGGAACGGGAGAGAAGATGAGGTCGGGGCGAAGCGGTGCGCTGTAGAGAGTCGACTGTCGCTATCGCGCTTGAAGCACTGTCGTAGGTGTGGCTTTGCTGGACAGAAGCGAGCGCAAGATGGAGAGAAAGGGAGATGAGAAGATGACGAGATGCCGTCTCTTTCCTCAGAAAATGGTCTGAATGTACTGGAAACTCAATGAACACTTCGCAAATATATGCACGAGATCCGCTCCTGTCCAGGAAGACAGGGAAAGTGACCGACTTTGTTTCGCTTGATCAGTGATTTGCGGTTCCCTCCTCTCATCACTCCCTCTTTCTAATTCGACTATGGATCAACTAGTGAGTCAAGCGCTTACAAGTCAATAGTACACGCGCGGAACGCATCAGGATAGCCGACTCGGAAGGAAGAGGACTGCGCAGATCAACTTCCACCTCATTCTACCGTATACATCCCGCTGACATCCTCTTTGCGTGTTGTGAATGGTCTAGTCTGAATCTCAAATCGCAGAGGTGCGCCAACAACATCCCTCACTCTGGTTCCTCTCCTTCTCCTCAATCTCTACTGATCGGATCTCCTCCTCTTGCTCCCTTTCCCTCTCTTCTATCTGTACAGTTCAAGGAAGCTTTCTCCCTCTTCGACAAAGGTGCGACTACTCGTCTTGCCTCAGAGACCATTCGAAGAACAAAGCTGACACTTGTGACGCGAATTCCGATCAACTCTTCCTCTCAACTTTCGACCCCTCCTTCACTCGACATGAACAGATGGAGATGGCACAATCACGACCCGTGAACTCGGAACCGTCATGCGCTCGCTCGGTCAAAACCCTACGGAAGCAGAACTACAAGATATGATCAACGAAGTCGACGCGGACGGTAACGGTCAAATCGATTTCCCCGAATTCTTGACCATGATGGCACGAAAGATGAAGGATACGGATTCCGAAGACGAGGTCAAGGAGGCGTTCAAGGTGTTCGACAAAGACGGAAACGGTTTCATCTCTGCCGCAGAACTAAGGCATGTCATGACCAACTTGGGTACGTCCACCCTTTCTCCGCTCCGCTCTGCCTCAATAGCTTCACACAGTGTCCGTACTGACTACCTTTCTTACTCTGTACGATTACAGGAGAGAAGCTTTCGGAGAACGAGGTTGAGGAGATGATTCGCGAAGCAGATGTCGATGGAGATGGTCAAATCAACTACGACGAGTGCGTTCCGTGTCTCTCTTTACTTGAATACGATCTGAAGCTGACCTCTCTCATCACTCGTGCAGATTTGTCAAGGTGGGCTTCTGTTCTTGTTTTCTGCTTCCTCCTCCAGACGCTTCCTCCTGGAGACGTTTTGAACTGGCCGCTGACTCTCCTGACTTGCCTCGGTCCACAGATGATGATGTCCAAGTAAATCACGAAACTTCTCCCCTTCTCAGCTTATACTTCCGCGTTCCGGCCGCGACATCTTCGCCGTTTTCATTCCTCAAATCTGAACCTTTCTTCTTCCCTCTTTTCCTTCTCTCTCTTCTCTTTTCACCTCTGTCTTGACGTAGTTCGATTCCCAGATGCAGTAGCTCTAAAGTCTCTCCAAACCGATGTGAAGCAAGTTCTTCTCACTCGACTCGTTACGTTGTTCCGGTCCACCTCTTCGCTCTCTGCAGCACTTTCGACCTCTACCCTTCACCTTCTACTCAAGCGTTCGGCCCGTCTCGATGTCGGGGTCCTTGCTAACGAACCTTTCGTACGAGAACGCACGAAGAACAAAGGCCGGCTCAGCTAGCGACGGGTAAAAAGCGATCCAATAGACCGCTTCTTGCTCCCCACTTTCGGTTAAACCTTTTCTTCTAAGTTCAGTTGAGGGGATTCGACGCTACCGACAAACTTCTCGTCACCGGTGTGAAATGGCGATGAAAGGTCAGTGGAGGAAACGAGCCGGCGTGCGTGGTGCTTTCGAATTCCGCTTTTCTCTTGGAACCGATCTTCTTTCCGCTCCTCCACCTCTCTGACTGAGCAGAACTCAGCAGCTGTTATCGTACCTCATCTCACGCAGCTAGCACTCGACTACGAACGAGATGATGTTGACACTGCCGATCTCGCTTCTTTCGCTCACCTCTCTCGCACTCGCTCGTCCGACCGTCACTTTGGACTCCGCCAGCACTCTCGTCGAGCGAAACAACGACAATCCTTCCTACTCCGGACCTACTGTCGAGATCAGAAATGGAACGGTGGAAGGGATTAGAATCGAGTCATTTAATCAAGACGGTGAATCTTCCCCTTTTCTTGCCTCGGACCCTAGAGACGAATGCTGATAGACGGTATGATACTGCGTCTCTAGCGTTCCTCGGTATTCCTTTCGCTCAGCCTCCAGTCGGGAACTTGCGACTTCGCAAACCGAAAAGTCTCGAAACGAAGTTCGAGAACGGACTGTTCAAGGCTGATAGCTACAGTCCCTTTGTGCGCCTTCTCTCAGTAGTCTTGAAGCTGCTACCTCGTTGCTGATAGTACTCGCCTCCAGTGTCCCGGATTCGGAGGAGACGAAATTGGGTACGAGTTGGCCGAGTGAGTCAAGGTTTCCCTGCTCGAGCACATCTGCCGTAACACTTATCGATGCGATCACCTCAACAGGGACTGTCTGTCTGTCAACGTCGTAAGGCCAGCGGGCGTCGCAGAGAACGCCAGTTTGCCTATCGGCCTCTGGATCTACGGAGGTAGGCCTAACGCTTCGTCTCCACTCTGTCATCGTATGAGCTG
Source organism: Sporobolomyces salmoneus (assembly GCF_050403485.1). Taxonomy (NCBI): domain Eukaryota; kingdom Fungi; phylum Basidiomycota; class Microbotryomycetes; order Sporidiobolales; family Sporidiobolaceae; genus Sporobolomyces; species Sporobolomyces salmoneus. Next base: position 7,729 of record NW_027481076.1, read on the forward strand.
ACGGTCACGAGACTACTGCTTTGCTCGGGAATGCTATAGGAGGCTATCAAATGGGAGGGAATGCTGATCGACGTTGTAAGCCTTGACCCCTTCCTTCCACTCCTCGTCGTCTCTTTACTGAATCGAGGCGGAATCATTTGTAGACAATGGAACTTGGGTCGTACAACGTTCCGTCGAGATGGAAAAGCCGATCGTGAGACCTACAAGCTCGACGTTTCCGACTTTGAGAGAACTGACCGTCTCGCTGAATGTAGATTTTCGTCTCGATCAACTACCGCGTCGCTGCTTTCGGTTTCTTGAACTCGCCAGCGCTTGAGAAGGAAGGGAACCAAAATATCGGTCTCTTTGATCAGTGAGTCGACCCGGAGTCTATTCATCATCTTGCGAGAAGAGCCTGATTCTTGTTTCTCTTGTTTCAACTTGATAGGCGTCTCGCTCTACACTGGGTACAAGAGAACATCGCTGCATTTGGAGGAGATCCTTCCAAGGTTACGATTTGGGGAGAAAGGTACGTTTCGCGCGGTCTTTCGTTTTCGCATTCGCGCTGACATTTGCCTCGATGCTCTAGCGCGGGTGCCTTCTCCGTCGCGGCACACCTTCTCGGCTACGGTCTTAACGAGACGAGCTTGTTCAGGGGTGCCATTCTTGAATCGGGAGCCAATCCGCTCTACTACACCGTCAACTCTTCTTCCACCTGGACGCCATACAATCAATCTGTGGCCTATTCAAAGATCCTCGAGAACGCTGGATGCAAGAAGGATGACGGTGACGACTCAGCTCAAATCGACTGCCTTCGAAGCCTCGACTTGGAGACGTTCAATCAAAGTGTGTCGGGACCTTTGGCTTTCTGGAAACCGATCGTCGATGGCTCTATTCTCCCCGAACTCTCTTCGCAGCAGTTTGAACGGGGTAACTTTGTCAAAGTACCTCTGCTCCTCGGTACCAACGTGCGTCCATTCTCTCGGAGTACCTTTTCGTAGCGATACTCATCAGTAGGTACTCCGCAGACTGATGAAGGTACCGGTTTCGGTCTCCGAGGGATCAACACGACCGATGAACTCGTCGACTCTTTGGTATTGAACTTCGATGCTCTTTCTCGAAACTCGACGGAGAACCTCGTATCGCTCTACTCGGAAGATCCTAGCGAAGGCTGTCCTTACAACACGGGTGACGGAGTCCTTCCTACTGGTGTACAGGACAAAGTGAGCTCCCTGTCTCTCCACAAGAACTCTCGAGTTTGCGCTTTGACGTTCTCTAACGAGTTTCGTCTTGTTCGATTCGTCGTCGACAGCGTTCCCTCGCGATTCACGGCGACATTCAGATGACAGCGCCTCGACGTTACTTAGCGGAAGCTGCTGCTCGCTACTCACCAGTCTATTCGTATCGATTTGACGTCGTTCCGCAGGATGCGACAATCCTGACCGGCGTGCGTTTTCTTCCTTCTCCCCATCAGCGCATGCAGAACACTCACGTCACTTCGCCTCGCTACAGGTCACTCACTTCCAAGTAAACTCCCTGCTCTCTTTCTGCACTTTCACCTTTCTTCGCCGGCTGACATCGTTCCTCCTTCTCTTGCACTGCTTTCAGGAAGTCGCCTATGTATTCAGCAACCCTCTTCCTACTCAAAACCCTCTCGGTACTCGCCCAGGGGACGCTGAAGTCGCAAACTTGATAACTTCACAATTTATATCCTTCATCCACGATCTCACTCCCAACAACAACGGAGGCGAGTTGGATCTTCCCCCTCATGAATTTAGACCTCTGACTGACAGCGTAGCATATCGTGTGCAGTTGCTGGTAGCGTCGAGTGGCCGAATTATCAAGAGTCTCCTCAAAACTTCGTATTCCGACGCAACGGCAGCTGGATCGAGCCAGATACGTATCGAGCGGAAGGGATTGCGTACATCAACGAGATCGCGACCGAGTTCCAGCGCTAAGGCACGGTTTCGATTCGCAAGTTTTCGCTGGAGAATCTCGCTTGTGGGAATCCCGGTTCTCACTCTCTCTCGACCCGACGCAATGGAAATCAAAAGTCTAAAACTAAAGTTACTTTCGCTAAACACAAAGAGAGAGAGAGAGATACGGGTGAAGAAGTTGCGGAAACTGTACGAAACTGGGTGCAGAGGGATCAAGATTTAAAGCACTGCTTTTTTCAGGGAGGGACGAGGAGATGGAGAGGAGAGGATTCAAGCCGACGCGGGACGCTTCGAGATGTAGTGCTTGAGGAGACCGGTCGTCGAAGAGTCGTGACCTTGAACTTGCGACTCGTTGTCGAGTTGACTGAGAATGGATTTGGCGAGAACCTACAATCGAATCGAGAGTGAAGTCGAAGTACCGCGTAAGGTAAGGGAAGAAGATGGGGAAGAGAATGAAAGTGAGAGGACAGAAAAGGAAGGAAGAACACGAAAAGACACAGTCAGCGTTTTTGTTTTCCCTTCGACGTTCTGCAAGAATTCGAAAGAGACAGCATTGCGACTACGCACCTTGCCAAGTTCTACCCCTTGCTGATCTGTACAAGGGATCAATGATGTTAGCCTCTTCTTCCTCCGATCGATGCAAGTTGAAGAATTTCGAAACTTACCAAACGAGTTGATACCCCAAATGCAACCTTGAACAAAGATCTTGTGCTCGTACATTGCAATGAGCGAACCAAGAGTCTTGGGAGTCAACTTCTGGAACAAGACCGAGTTTGTAGGACGGTTTCCCTCGAACACTTTACTCTTCCTCAACGCTTCGTTTTCAGCTTGTTCCCCGAGCTCCTTGCGAACCGTCTCTTCGTCCTTGCCGAACGCGAGCGCTTCCGGTTGAGCGAAGAAGTTCGAGAGGAGGATACGGTGGTGAAGACCGTCGCGGATAGGGTTGTGAGTTTCGATAGGAGCGAGGAAGTCGCAGGGGATGAGCTTGGTTCCTTGGTGGATGAGTTGGTAGAAAGCGTGTTGTCCTGTCGAGGAAATTCAAGCCACGTCAGATTCGTCGAAAAATGGAGAGGGAGGAGCTCGGAGCGCTTACCGTTAGTTCCGGACTGTCCCCAAATGATAGGACCAGTTTGGTAAGAGACTCGTCGACCGTCTTTGGTGACAAACTATGCAACAACAAAGATGGAGAAGGAACTAAGCTAGAGGAAGAAAGAAACTATCGGAGAAACCAAACAAACCTTTCCGTTCGATTCCATATCACCTTGTTGGAAGTAGTCGGCGAATTTGTGCATGTATTGGTCGTAAGGGAGCAGAGCTTGAGTTTGAGCGCCGTAGAAGTCGTTGTACCAGATTCCGACGAGGGCGAGAATGACGGGCAAGTTGTTCTCGAGAGGAGTCTCCTTGAAGTGTTTGTCCATCTCGTGAGCTCCGAGGAGGAGTTCTTGGAAGTTTTCGGGACCAATGAAGAGCATAATGGGGAGACCGATCGCGGACCAGAGAGAGTAACGTCCACCGACCCAATCCCAGAATTTGAACATGTTGTTCGAGTCGATTCCGAACGCCTCGACAGCCTTGGTGTTGGTCGAGAGAGCGACAAAGTGTTTGGCGATGTGAGATTTCTGTAGATAGCACGAAGACGAAGTCAGCTCCAATCACCTGCGTCTATTCGAATGAGATTCTAACTGAAACTCACGTCGGAAGCGGATTTGAGGAACCATTCACGAGCAGACTCGGCGTTCGTGATAGTCTCTTGGGTGGTGAAGGTCTTGGAAGCGACGATGAAGAGGGTAGTTTCGGGGTTGCAAGCCTTGGTGACTTCGGCGATGTGGGTACCGTCGACGTTCGAAACAAAGTGCATCGTGAGTCCTTCTTTGCCGTAGGGTTTGAGGGCTTCGGTGACCATGACGGGACCGAGATCGGATCCTCCAATACCGATGTTTACGATCGTGTCGATGGCCTTTCCAGTGTAACCTTTCCATTCTCCCGAACGAACCTTGTTGGAGAATTCCGTCATGTGTTGCAAAACTCCTTCAACTTCATCGGCACCAGCTTCGTTGATCTTGAACTTGTCGGCTCCGAGGTTACGGAGGGCGACGTGAAGGACGGCACGGTCTTCCGAAGTGTTGATGTGTTTACCGGAGAACATGTCGTCGCGAGCGGATTCGACACCTCCCTCCTTGGCGAGTTGGACCAAAGTCTTCCATACTTCTTCGTTGATCAAGTTCTTCGAGTAGTCGAGGAGGATGTGAACGTCTTGTTTGGGAGAATCGTAAGATTGCGAGAATTTGTCGAATCGCTTGGGGTCAGAGTCGAAGAGTTCTCGGAGAACGAGCTTGGTGTGGTCTTGGTCGTAGAGCTTTTGGAGAGCGGACCACGAAGGGTAATCTGCAACAAAGACGAAGGAAGCCGGAGTCAGTAACCGTCAAGGAGTTGTCGCAAGGTTCTGCTGTTTCTCGATTCTCCGTTATGAGGAACCTCCGTACTCTCCGTCTTTCATGGCCGCTGCAGATTCCGGCAGATTCCCGATACAACCTCCGACATCGGTTTCGTCACTGCGATGTCTGCTCCCGTTATACCCACCGAGTCCCGCTTCTGAGCTCGCCATACGAAAGGATATCGGCTCAGATCGGTTGCCGGCGGTTTATCTTGCAATTAAGGCCGTTGAGAGATGAGAGAGGGGTTCGTCGGAGTGTCGAGATGATGATGAAACTTCCGCCTTGATCTTCAACCTGATCTGAGCTAAATACAGACGGGACGTACCGGTAGCGAGTTTTCCAGACATGTTTGAATCGAGTTGGGTGAAGGACAGAAGGAGAGGAAAGGGGAGGAAAGGGGAGGAGTGAGTCGGTTCGCGGACCGAAACGTCAATCTGGCTTCTCTCTCCCACTGCTCCTTCACGGTCTTACGATTTCGACTATGCGCAACCTCGACATGATTGGATCCGAGTCGGCCCTTGCGCCAACCCGAAAGCAGCACCTCATAACCCTCATGGGATCGCTTTGAACGCTCTTTAAAGCCTTTCTCCTCGGTCAACCTCGAAACGCAAATCAATTGCATCCAGATAATCAAGAGGAGCTCAGTACCGGCTCAAGGACTGTCACGAGAAACAGAACAGGACAACTTCGTTCCGCCTCCATCTCATTTCGTTTCCCATCGACAAAGCGACCATTCCAGTTCTTCCTCTTCCTCTTCGCTGGCGTACGATTTCGTCCCCGTATGCTCACTGCCGTGGTCGTACTCGTTGTAGCCGGACTGCATAGGTCCATCTTCCACCCAAATGAGGTCTTTCGCCCTCTCGCTCGATTCTAACGCTTTCGCTTCTCGTTCCAACTCCCCAAAGGTCTTCCTTGGCTCGACTTGTTCCGGGGACGACCAAGGGTGAACTTCGGAGGACGAAGAAGGAGGCGAAGTTTCTGGACGAGGTAATTGATTCCTCCTCCTCCTTTTCCTCTGTTCGTTCCTCTCAACATCTTCCAACACTGCTTCAACTCGTCTTTTCCCCGCCCACATGACTTCTTCTTCCTGAGTCTGAATTGTTGAGACTCGGTTTCGATCTCGGTAAACTCTGAAATGACTCGAAAGTCTTTTTCGTTGTCGTTTCTTACTCCGTTTCGTCCTCGACACAAGCTCCTTCTTCTCCACCTTCGTAACTCCGACGCTTCCGATTTCTACTGATTCTTCTTCTTCCTCCAAGATGACCTCCATGATTTTTACCCGTTTCATTCGACCCCTCCAAGCCTGACAAGTTCTCGGTTCATTCCATTCGACCAATTCAACTTCCAACCCCACCTCAATATCGCCAGTTGGAGATGGTAGTCGCGGGGATAGTGAACGGAACGGAGTAGATGGAGGAGTATAGGGAGGTGCCCAGTTGATCGAGGAGGGAGAAGGAAGCGGAGCAGGAGGAGGAACTGAAGTTGCTCGAGAACGGGTCGATTTCGTAGGGGATGGACTTGGGGATGCATCTGCTTCATCTGATACGTATCCTGAACTGATCGGAGAGGTAGCTGGTCCATCGGGTGAAGAGCTTTCGAGATTGACCTGGCCATCAAAAGAAATGTCATCATTCAACGACGCTATCCACCGCTGCCGAGGTACCCTGCAAGTTGGGAGAAGAATGTGAGCTCACAGGTATATCTTCTGGGATTGGATAACCCGCAAAGCTCATGAGGGTACGAGTAAGTTCAGTCAAACTGGAATCTTCGGATTCGGCTGTGCTACCTCTTGAAGCGCTTGCTGCTTGTCCGAGAGCTACATGGCTCATATTGGGTCTGTTGGGTGGGCGCGAGGGCGATCCGAGAGCCTGAGGAGCGGCACTTCGTTTGGAGGAGGAAGAAACAGCGAGGTCAACTCGAAATGAAATGTCAAATAACGAAACGCGATCAATTCATTAGCTCGCGAAGAGAGCTGCCAGACGAGACGAGAAGCGAGGAGAATGCAGAGAATTAACGAATAGGGTTCAGGAGAAAATGCAACAAACAAAATTCCGGATGAGAGAGAGAGAGAGCGTGATGATGGAGAGGGAGAAGAGTGAACGAGCAAAATGATGAGGGAACACAGAGGGAATAGCTACAGAAAGATAAATAGTGAATGCGATGATGATAGTAGAACGTGAGAACGTGAGGGGGAAATGCAAGACAAGACAGGAAAACGAAAACTGGAAGAAAATGAAAAACTACTTGGTGCGAATCTACTTTGATGCTGAACGCCTCCTCGATACGATCTCTCTTTGTTACCAAGCTGGCCAATCCTCGACCTCTTCTTCGTCCCCCTTCTGATCCTGAAACGCGGACCAATCAAACCCATTCTGACTGACTTCTTTCGCTTTCCCCTTTCCCTTTTCGTCCTTCTTCTCCTTTCCTTTACTCCAACTCGCAAAGACGCTCGACAACGCTTGACCCGGCATCGGAGAGATCGGGACTTCCGTCAACCTTCGTTCGTTTAATTCTCCTGGATTCGGAGAATTTGCCGTTGAACCCGGATTCGAAGAAGCACTCAGGAACGGTGAAGGTCGAGGACTTCGGCTGTTACGATCTTCTCCTCCATTGGATGACCCATCCCGACTCATCGAGGGTGAAGAAAGTGAAGGAGGTTCGAGGGGACCTAAGGCTTGAGCTAGACCTTGTTCGAACGTATCGACAAGTCCCAAAGTCGCTCGTTTCGAGTTCTTGAACGTTTCCGACTCGGTCAAGTTCGTCCAGCGTTTGTTGAGAGAAGTCCACGAGTCGCTGAATGATGCGAGACTCGAGCGAGTCCGGTTATGCGAGGGGGATGTCGAAGGTGCTGAAGGAGGGAAAGTGTTGTTCGATGAAGAGAATGTTGCAGAAGGAGGAGGTGAAGTAAAGAGTCGTCGAGAAGCGGATGACGAGAGGGGAGAAGAAGATCGTTCTTGAACGGGTTTTCGTCGCAGCGGAGACGTCTTGATCTGAGAAACAGAAACGGTGGTATCCTCCTCCTGCACCGAGCTCGCGGCGGTCGATTCTTTCTCTGCGCTCCCACTCGTCGAATCCGTCTCGGTTGAACTCGCACGAGATTCCCTTCTCCTGTCTCCGTTTGCGTTTTCCTCCCCTTCTTCCTCTTCCTCCTCCTCCTGCAGACTCGCGAGCATGCCTTCTCGTTCTCTCCTCTTTCCCGCCACTTCCGTAGGAGGCTCTGCGGGCGGAGGCATCCCCACAGCAACTTCCAACGCTCTTCCCAAAGCTCCTCCTAACCAGTTTCCTGCGGCTTTCAAACTTTCCGGAATTTCGATTTGTGGATCCGATCCAGAGTGTCCATGTCGAGAATCGCCGGTATTCGAGGTTGCGGAAGAGAGGAGGTCGGCGGCGTCGAAAGTCGTCGAGAGTAGGGAGAGATCGAGAGAATGGGTAGGATTCGAATTGATCGGGTGTAGGGGAGCGGAACGAGGAGTAGGGGAAGTATTTGGTGAGGCAGAGGAAGCGGTAGAGATCGACTGTGAGGGGCCGTGACGAGAGGAAGATGCTGATTGCTGCTGTTGTTGTTGCTGGAATGAACGAGCGACGATCGATTCCCATTTCTTCTTCAACAGAGCCAGTTCCGATTCATGTCGTTTCAGTTCTGTGACCAAAGAACAGGAGATGGAGCGTCTGATGAGCATATAGACGCGAGAGATCGCTTCGTCAGGTTCCCGACTCACCTTCTCTCAGATCCAAACATTTCCTCTCCTTCTTCGCGATGAAACTGAGAAGATCCGCGTTCTGTTCCGTCAAAGTCGGCTGAGCGTTGACGAATCCTAGAGCGCTGCCCGATCCAAGGTTCAGCGGTTCGTCTGTCCTCCTCTCTTCCTCATCTGCTGAGTTGACAGTTTCCTTCTCAGTTCCAGCGCCAGCTTCTGATCCCTGGCCTTCTTCTTGCTCTTCCGAGACTTCATCGAGAGACAACCGAGGTCTTCCACCTTCAAACGACGCACGAGCTGAATTCGGATTAGGTGAACCTCTCGCGACAGGTGATGCTGCTCCTCCATTGTTCGGTAAGGAACCGATCGTCGGACTCTTTGCGTAACTGATACTACTCGTTCTCCTCGCTCGCCGGTCGCTACTCGGCGTCGTTCGAGTTGACAACGGAGAATCGATCCGTTCCATCGAAGGTGAACCCGCCACGCGAGTCGAAGGGGAAGGGGAAGCGAAGTCATGAGGGAGGACTGAAGAGGAGGAGGGACCGGCGACTGGACATGAGGCGGAAGGAGGTTGGGATAATCTCAAACTGCGAGTTGCTGATCCAATTCGCCTTCCACTGTCGCTTCTCGCAAGGGTTGATGGACTAGCGATACCGTTCGGGGATTGTTTAGGTTGAGAGAGTGGTGAGGAAGGGGAAGCGGGAGAGAAGGGAGACGAAGTGTTGAGCGAAAGTCGTTTGAGATGTCGTGGAGTCGCGCTGGGCGTCGAAGGTAAATCGTCCTTCATCTTCACTCAGATCGTCTGCGTCTACTATAGCGGGTCGAGAATGAGAGCTAGTCAGCTTTGGGTCAGATGGACGCGACGTAATGAATTTATCGAAAACAGCGAAGTTTCCTGCGTTTTTTGGTGAAGGATCTCGAGTGGAAGACAACGTACCGTCTATGATGTCGCTTAGACACGGCCTTCACGCGTCCTTCTGTCAGAATTGTGCGTGATGCGAGTTGCGTGAAAGGGTGCGAGCGATTCGAGTCGGAAGTATAGACGTAGTGCCGATCTGTCGTGCAAATAGTTGGTCTGACAGACTGAACCCGCAGCTGTCGTTTGTCGTGAGCGAGAGGAGGGTACGTGAAAGTAAGTGAGAGAAGAGAAAGGGAAGTCGAAGTTCGTCCGAAGACTGTCAATTTGCAAACTTCCCCTTGGAGACTGTCAAAAGGTCGCTCACTCTCGGCTCTCCTCCGCCCTCTCGCACAACGCTACTCAGTCAAGTTCAGATCTATACCGTCACAACTTCACCCGAGCAGCACCCTTTCAGAGCGCCCTACTCGACTACAGGAGATCTAGTTTCCCTTCTCAGTTTTTCCTTTACCGGACTTTCCCCTTCGTCCCTCGACTCGGACACTCGACAGATCACAGTGATCTACTCGATACAACCAGAAACTTCTCGACTTGACCCTCCATTCCAGTCCGCGCAGCATGGCGACGTGGGCACAGAAAGCACAGAATCCGACAAATTCTTCCGAACCTTCCAATCCTTCCAACGACTCCCTCCTGATGCCTCCCCCAGCATCCACTTCGAGATCTCACCATTCGAACGGTCAAGCGAATCAGTCGGACAATTGGAGAGCGAACGCGAAACCCGTTTCTGCCAAACGATCGAAATCCTCGAACAAGGAGTCCACGACCGCCTCGGCAGAATCGAATACCCCACAGGAGAACGACGAAGGTGGATGGGAAACCGTAGAGAAGAAGGATAAACCCCAAGTAGAGAGGAAGCAGTCTCATCAGAAGCATGCGAGGTCTGGCTCGTCGAGATCAGGAGCAGCATCAGGAGGAGGATCAGCAACAGGATCAGGACAGGAAGGTAGCAAGAAGGGCGCGAAGAAGGGAGGAGAAGGGAAATCGGGAAAGAAGGATGACTCGAAAAAGCAGAAAGAAGCTTCCTCTTCCACGACGGCAGACTCGACGAGCAAACAAGCACTCAAGCCCTTGACGAGTTGGGCCGACGACGACCAAGACGCACTCCCCGCCCTCACACCTTCTTTCACCGCTACGACCGCAGCTATCGATCCCGTTCCAGATCACGACGAACTCGCTCCTCTCCCCGAAGCCGTCGTTCCTACCCCGTCCCCTACCGCCCCTTCGTCTCCTTCTCGCGAAGAATCAAATCCTGTCGACAAAGTCGAGGCCCCGGCAAAGTCGACGAAGAAACCGGCAGCTCCTCCGAAAGTGAACGTTTGGGCCGTACGAAAAGATCAAATCGCTGCCGCTGCCGCCTCTAACCCTTCTCCCTCTCCTTCCTCGTCATCCCCCGCTACTTCTACCCCTGCTGAATCAAAACCCGCTCAATCGACTTCGGCACCTTCGACCTCGACCAAGAGTAAAAAGAAAAAGTCTAAATCTTCTGCATCCGGTTCTACCTCGACGGCACAGACGAAGAAAGACGACTCCTCGAAACAACAACAACCACAACAACAACCGGCCTCTGACTCGACTCCCTCTTCTACTTCTACCGCACAAACTTCGACTCCCGTTCCCGCTCCCTCTCCCGCACCCAAGAAACCCGCACCGATCGCAAGTTGGTCAAACGCTTCGGCTCAACAGAAGAAAGGAGGACCTACCGTAGTCGCTGGAGAAGATGCGACGAGTTGGCCGGCACCGGAAGAAGTCAAGGAGAAGAAGGAAGAATCGAAAGAACGAGATGAGCAGCCGAAACCCCAACCGCCATCGAACAACGCAGGAGGAAAGAAGAAGAAGGGTGAGTCTTTCCTCGCATCTTGAACGTCGTCAGGGACTGATTCAAGTCTGAGAAAGGTGAGAAATGGATTCCGATCAAAGCCGAAATTACCGTCGGATCGGGTGGTCAACAAGGTCCTTCGAAAGCTGCTCGCAAGGCTGCGAACCGAGCTGCAGGTGCTCCCGGATCGAACAACCCCGAGAAGAAGACTCCCGGAGGAGGAAAGAAGGACGAATCGAACAAGGAGAAGAACTCGCTCCCTTCGAAACCTACTGCGACTTCGAAAGGTGCCGTCGCTGCCGCTCAAGCTCTCTCGAAACGACAACAATCTTCTGCTCCCCGTCCTAACAACTCTGAAAGCGGACCCGCCGTAAACACCACCTCGGTTTCCTCTCCTTCGACCTCTCAATCCGCTTCCCCAAGTATCAGCAACACTCAAGCTCCTTCCTCCGAGAGTGGAGCTGCCGATTCAACGACCCCTGCGACCACGGCTGCACCCTCTACTACCGATTCCGAACCTTCGAAAGAAGCTTCATCGACTTCGACCCCTCAACCGCAACAAACCCAAACTCAACCCCAATCACGACGAACGGTTCCTTCCCAACAAATCCAACCTCCCAACTTCCCTCATCACGGTCTTCCTCACGCACCGCAGACGTTCCGAGGTAACGGTCGTGGTCGCGGAGGAATGAGAGGACGCGGAGGAGGAATGGGACCTCGAGGAGGTCTCGCGAACGGATTCGGAAGTCGTACGTTCGTTCCCGGTGCCGCTACCCACGCTACTCAAGGTCAGGTCCCCGTCGTGCCTGTTGCCGAAGCCGGAATGATCCCGATTCCGATCCAAGTCGACGCTTACGGTTACGCGATGGTTGACGCTCATGGTTACCCGATCCCGGTTGGAGGAGGACAAGCTCCCGTCGTTCAAGCTCAAATCCCTCCTGGTTGTATCGATCCGAGACAGTTGGATCCGACGAGATATTGGCTTTTGGGACAGTTGGAATGGTGGTTCTCGGTCGACAACTTGTGTCGAGATCTCTTCTTACGGTCAAAGGTAAGCTCATTCCGCCTCGTTCGTATGCTCCGAGGTCTCACGCATCATCGCTCTGTAGATGGACGCGAATGGATGGGTTCTCATTTCGATTCTCGCCTCTTTCAACCGTATCAAGAACCTCACTTCGGATCTCGCCATCGTCGTCGAATGTCTCCGCATGACTCCTCTCCTCGAAGTTTCGCCGAAAGGAACTCACGTTCGATTGAGACAACAATGGCCCGAGTGGGTCCTTCCGAATGCAACTGTCAACGAGGACGTCAAGAAGGAATTCGAAGAGGCGGAGAAGGAGAAGGAGGCCGCCAAGTCGACAACGACTGAGACTGAGGAAGGAGAGAAGAAGGAAGGTGAAACTGCTGTTGTCGATGAGAAGAAGGAAGACGAGAAGGAAGAACAAGGCGAGGCCGAAGCTGAACCTAGTCCGTCCACTCCGAACGCGGATGAAGTCTCGATCAGGTCACCGACATTGAAGTCTCAAGGTACGCTCTTCTGTTAGCGTCTCCCTGTTGTTTGCGACACTGACTCAGTCCGCCGACAGCTTCTCCCCCAAATCACGTTTCACCGAAAGCCCTTCCCGCTCAACCCGTTCTCGATACCGCCGTCGCTTCGGTGACGACTACCTCTCCTAAATCTCCTAGTAGTTCATCCGTCGCGGCTCCTGAATCTTCCTCGACATGACTGAACCACGCTTCTTCTACTTAAACCTCGCATCCTCCTTGAAACTTCGACTCACAAACCCTCAAAATTAGATGATTCCGGAAATCTCAAGCTCTCAATATATACTATTCTCGCTCTAGTTGCGCTCCGCTTTCTCTATTTTTTCGATTTTCGTTTCCCTCTTTCCCCTTCATCCTCCTCAATGGACTACTCTCTTCAGTCGCCTCTTTCATCTTTGACTTTCATTCATCAATCTCAATCTCTCTTCTCATCCCTTCTTCCATTTGTTGAACCTCTCCCTTGCCTCATCCTCGTACAAATAGCAAAATTTCCACTTCTATCTCTGCTCTCTTCCTCCTTCTCGTTTCTGGTCATTATGCTTTTCTCTCTCCTCGTTTCTGCTTGCTTCTCTGCCTCTTTCTTCCTCTTTTTTGACTCCCATTGCTACTGCTAAACAAACTTTGTCACTTTCGATCGGCGAGAATTCTGCAGCGAAACTCCCACGACGAGCGAGAACATTTCCCTGTCTCTCTTTCTCGGCCTGTCTGATCGTCTCTTGTCCCACTCTCCTACTGCAATGCGACACTCGACAAGATGGAGATGAATAGTCGTTGACACTGCGAGGAGCGGAAAAAACTACAAGAGAAAACGACGAACTTCCTCCCCCTCCTTTTTGGCAGCTTCTTTCTCGTCGTCCTCGAACTTCCGTAGTCTCCGCTGATCACTTCAGGTTGAGTCCAGCTCTCGAAGTTTTCCGCAACAAATTCGAACCTTTGATTGATAAGCTAAGCGTAATTCGAAGCTTTACTCCCCGGTCCTCCTATCGGATACTCCAGTTCTTCGCCGTTTATCGCACCTCCACCATATCCATACCTCACATTCAAAGACGAAGCTGAAGAGGAAGAAGAGAGTGATGGTGCAGAATGAGGAGGAGGCATCGAATGAGGATGAGGATGATTTGGAGGGTAGAGGTACGGGTTTGTCGGAGTTGAAGAAGGCGGTGGAATCATATGCGACATCGCTGGAGAGATAGCTGGAGAGATCGAGGGAGAAGGGGAATAATGAGGAGGGATGGGGTAAGGTGCAGGAGGAATTGGTAGAGGGCTTCCCGACGAGATTGGGAAAAGAGGATCGGGGTACGGTGCTGGTGACAACGACAGGTTCGAGAATCGCGACGTAGGGGGTCCAGGGTGAGGAGGATAAAGAGGAGGAGGCGCGTAGAGCGAGTTCGGCGCAGAGGCGAATTGATACGCTTGTTGTTGCTGAAATTGCTGCTGTTGCAGATAAGCGAATTGTTCCGGAGATGGGCAGCTCGGAGGTTGCTGGAATTGCGGAGGATGCGAGTAAGGCGACGGGACGAAACCATTCATCTCAGGTTGAGCTTGAGGTCGTCGTCCGTGCTGAGCTCCGATCGGAGGAGCTAAATAAGACGAGTTAGACGATTTGTTGTAACGAGACGAATGTGTGGAACTTGACGACGAGGATTGCCGTGGCACAAAATTCGGTCGAGAAGGAAGCGGGTGAGAAGGAGCGACGGGAGGAGCGAGAGAATGAACCCGGTAAGGAGAACCGTTTGACGATGATGAAGTCGAAGAGTTGAGATACGAGTTCGAGCGAGAAGATGACAGCGAACTGTACGAGGTCGAAGTTGACAGAGACGGCGGCGCTTCGAATCCGTTGTTCGAAGCCATTCCGTGTGGGTTTCCTCCGTGGCCGAGTCCTCTCCCTCTCCCTCTCGCTGACCCGTTGCCATTCGTAGCTCCGTTCTGTACCCCGAGCATAACAGCTCCGGATGTGACCGGGCCTCGAGGACTAGCCTGAGTGACGAGGCCGCTTCGAGTGATTCCGAGTCCCGCACCTCGACCTCTTCCCAATCCTCCGGAAGAAGGTTGACCGTTCCGTGGTGGAGGAGACTTTGGTCTGAGAGCATCAAGCTCTGCGCGGATTAGGCGAAGGGTTGGTTAGCTAAGCGAAACGCCAAGGCGGTTTCGACGAAAACTCACCTTCGCTGAACGGCAACAAAGGAGAAACTCTGCCTGCTCCTTCTCGTTCCCACAAAGCCTTGCAACCCTCCTCGTTCCACTCCGTCGGTTCCCATTCGACTCCTTCCTCCTTTTCGACTGTTTGCACTTTCGATTCTTTCGAAAACAGGTTCCCTTCCCCAACCTCCCCGCTTTCCGCAAAGGAAGGAGCAGAAGCGACAGTGAGCCATCCTCTCCGGAGAGCGTGCTTCGAGCCGAAGAGGTGCAACCGCCGAGTTCCGAGACAGAAGTTCTCGATCAGAGACTGCAGCTCGGGCGGTTTGAGATTCGGATCTAACCCAACAAGCGAACCGGCGTAAGCTCCCACTCAACTGCGAGTAGAAGAAGAGTGTTGGACCGACCTTGATCATCTCCTTCCCAGACGAGGACGTCCGTGTCGACGTTGCAATGAACGAACCAACTATCCGTCGAACGTCTGACGGTTCCCCGGATCCCCATCAAGCAATGTTCAATCGTCGACGAGAACAGCGATGTCGGCTGCCGGCTCAAAGTCAAGACATGAGCCATGTGCAAAACCAAATCGGGTCGTGGAAGAGAATGGAACTCACATCTGTCGTTAAATCCGCTTCCGGATCCTTCTTATTACTCTTCAACCACACTATATCCTCACACCTCCTATATCCCCATCCCGCCAACAACTCCCTTCCCTTCTCCAATCCGATCCCGTCCGTGCGAACGACTTCACCTCGCTCATCGAAAGTTTTCTGTCCTGATCCGACCCAGAGCCAAATGAATCCCGGATTCGAGGCGATTGAAGAGATTGGGAGAGCGGACAGAGCGTCGAAAGATAGAGAGGGAGGAGGAGTGAGGAGGATCGAATCGAATCGAGCGGAAGACGAGATCAGGTCAGAAATTGCTTGAGCCGTTCCTCCTCCCGCAGAAGTTGAAGGTTCGTCATTTGAAGAAGTGGAGCTTATTGTGGAAGTCGATGGGTTGATGTAGGTCGGAGGGATTGAATAACGAGGAGAACTCGTGAGGGCGTGTTTCTGTGCGAGCAAAGATGCCAATTTCGGGTATCTGGTTCCGGAAAGAGCTACATGCGTCAGTCTTACCTGTTCGTCGAGATGAGAGCAACCTCAACGTGAAGGAGCTTACTCTGAGAACCGAGTCTCTACTTGAGCGTTTCTAATGAAATTCTGAGGTCTTTGACCCGTTTCGACGTATTCTGCAGAATAATCATTCCTGATCGTTTCCTCCGAGGGTATCTGCGACAGTCGATCGGCTCTCTTCAGCCAAAGTCCTACAAAAGCTGAGACGAGAGAATGAGACTGACATAGCTTTCCTTCCAATGATCCACCTTGTTCTGCTGCTGTTCACTCAGATCCGTTCCATTATGATGCCTGTTCTTCTCATTCACCTTGTCCCGATCTAAGGAGAGGTGCGAAGTAGCTCCACCAGCACTCGAAGCTGCAAAGTTGCGTGAACTTGCTGGTTGACCTTTCCTCGCCGGGGCTGGACGCACTAGTGAGCTTGTAGACGGTCGAGTCGATGTACGGGACGAGGAGAGAGATTGAGAGGGGGCAGAGGAGGTAGACGAGGGGGAAGGGGAACGAGTCGAACGATGATGATGATGCAAACTTGGGAGAGGTTTCAGCGAAGCATTGTCCATGGGAGAGAGTCGAGCCACCAGGCTTCAGTAGGAGATGGCGATAATAGACTGAAGCGTGTCGAGGTGGAGGTGGAGGAAAGAGTAGAGGAACGAGCCCAGTCTTTTTGGCGAATGAGCGCAAGGAAAGTTCAACGATCTCGCGAGGGAGCTCTCTCCTGTCGAGCATCGATCTATCCTGCCCGTGGCCTATCAGCATCTCTCACACCTCTCACAGCGTCGAAACCGACAAGATATAGGTTCTTTCAATGCAAAAACAACACTCAGAAAACTCATTCAGATCAAGCCCTCTTCTCCGGTTGTTCACCCTTGGGTACACTCCATTGGACTTGCAAGATCAAATGATCGTAAGGTAACCCGTGAACCTTCTTCATCGCCGTTTCGGCATCCGTTCGAGATTCAAACGAAACGAAACCGAAACCTTTACAGAGACCAGTTTCTTGATCCTTTCCGACGTAGATTCTATACTCGAACTCGCATCGTCAGTCTCGAATGCCTCGGAAGAGCCGAGCGGGCGAGAAGGAGAAAGGATGGAGAGAACGTACCGGTTGATTTTACCGAATCGACCAAACAAGTCCCACAAGTCGTCGTCTCTCGCATCTTCCGACAAGTTTGTAACTCGAAGCGTAGGGTAATCGTCCCTCGAACCACCTCGTCCACCCATCGTCTCTCCAACTCCCTTCGCTCCAGCTCGCATCGAAGGAGGAACGTATTTACCTCCAGCCGCACGAGACGCCGAAGGATCGTCGGAAGGAGGCAAGTCGGATCCAGGTGCGTCTCCATCTATTATATCGGGGGGAAACGAGATCAGCTTCCCGGCGTCGAGAGTGTCACGAAAGAGAGAAGAGAGAGAGATTTTACCTTCTCCGAGAGCAGCTCCGAGGGTATCTTTGTAAGGACACCTCGCGGTGAAATGGTCCCCACCACAGTACCTACACTGTACCTTCTTGTCCTTCAGTTGCGACCTCATCGATTCCATCGGGTCTTCTTCGGGTTCGTCGCGTTTGATTCCTCCCGCCTGAATACGCAATCGAACGTTCTCTCCGACGGTCGTGGTGGCTGCGTGAGGTCCTGCGGCGGCTCCTTTCTCTTGTCCGAACCTGGAGAGTCGGCGTCAAAGATGGTCCGTCAGTACGCTGCGAGAATCGACGCGGGAGAAAGGAGAAAAAAGAAAAAATAGAAAACTTACTTTGCCCAACCCATACGTTCCGCGACAACATGGTTGACCGAAGTCTTTACGAGGGTACGCTTAATCTTGCGAGTAACCTTTACCTTTTTGCCTTCATCGTTCAATCGGTATTCGACAATGGTTGTGACTCCGTCTTTGTCGGTCGTTTCTTGACGGGGAGGGAAGTCTAAGGTCGCAGAGCAGAGAGTCAGTACAGGTCTATACATCGTAGAATTGGGGGTGTTGATCGCCGAGTTGCTCGAGCGATTGATCGCTGAGAGAGTGCGAACAAAGGAGTCGAGAGTAAACTCGCTCAGGCTCCGGGTTGTTCCTCCAGCAGCAACCGATAAGCTCGTCCTGCACCATCTCAACCGTTCCCGTCACCTCTTTCTCCTCGAGAGCGAGCGTTGAGGACTCCTGGCCTTTTCATCACTTTTATCCAAATCTTGCCCACCGCGTCGTGCGGGCTCCCTGCAGCTCGAGTACACTCGTACTGGCTGTCTGAAGCTACTGATCGACCGTAGAGTAGCCTCGAGGACGTTGATTGATGGAGATGAACTTGCCTTGATCCTCTAAATCGTCGGCCCAGGATTTCCTGTTACGCGCGCCAGGAGGAGAGCTGTCAGATGTTTCCGATGTCGATCAAGCTTGTAGGCGAGTACTTACATAGCAGGCATGTTAAAGGTGTGTTGATGGGAAAGTGCGAGCTTCGAATTTCGCGCTGAACTTTCGCCAACTTTCGCAAGTTTGAGTTTTTCGGGATCCTACGACGACGAATGCGAGACTTTCGTGAGAGAACAGGAGAACTCGCCCGTCTGCGCTCGACGGTCGAAAATTCAGCCTTTTCTGTCTGACCAGTGTGTTTCGCAAGCTTTTCGACTCGAGAATCTCCGTGCGTCGAAGACAGGCAGAGATGATGACTGAACGGACGTTCCTTGTAAGATGTAAGCAAAGACGGAAGTAAGAGCAAAGATCCGGCAAAAGAGTAAGAACGGAATCGCAAGAATAGAAAGGAAGAACAGTCGTGAATTGATTGTCGTAAGATGAGATGATGAGATGAGATGATAGAGAATGTACTGATGATTCGGAAGTAAGAGGAACGGAGACATTTGTAATCGGAAGAGAACGGAGAAGAGAAATAAGAAAGAACGAAAAGGAAAACTCCGACTTCGATCGAAACGAAACATTCGAAACGAGATCGAGACGAGACGAAGTCAAAGGTTGGCAGCTGCGAGTTGAGGGTATCGGGGACGAGAAGAAGGGGAGACGGAGTCGCGCTAGCCAATTAGGATGGGAAGAAGAGAGGTTAAAGGAAGGGGTTTAAGCCGAAGTGACGGTCCAGAGTTGGGAATCGTCGCCCTGCAGACAGTGATGAGAGGTCAGCTTCCCGTAATTGACGCGCGAGAAGGGCAGTCGTAACTTACCTGGTTCCAGAGACTGAGGGTGGTCGAAGTGTATCCACCGAAAGTAGCGAGCGAGTTTCCAGCGATCGCACGAGTCGACATGTCCTGCGAGCTCGACGTGGTCAGCACTTGCACTCGCGGTGACCGGTATAGGGATGACTCACGAGAATGTGATCAACGGCAATAATGTAGTAAGTTTGCTGAGACTTCTTCGCCAACTTCTTCGCCATATCATGGTGAGAAGCTCGTTTCGCGAGACGACGAGCGGCACGAGAGTCTTCAGGGTGATCCTTGAGGTAAGCCGCCAAGTCGGAAGCGCACTCGACGTTCTTCTCGACGTATTTCGGGTGTCTAAAAACGCAAAAGCACGGTCAGCGCTTTTGAGTTCTCGCTAAAAGAGAGGAGACCTGAAAGTTTCGATACTCACCTTGCCAACCAAGCTGCCCCGTGTCTACAGATCCAAGTCGACCTGTCTTTCTTGTTGACACCACTCGTATCCACGTCGTTGATGTTGATTCTCCCCATTCCAAGGTAATATCCGTATTTCGCCTTCTGTTGATCGAGGGTCAACTCTCCCGATCCGGACGACTCAGAGCTGACGGAAACGTCAACGTCGGTGGGAGCAGGCGCGGGGGCGGGGGCGGGACTGGGTTCGGGAGTAGAGGTGGCTTCGTCGACTTGTTGAGAAGCAACTTTGGCAGCTTTCGAATCTTTGAAAGAGTTGAGCTTGTCGGCAGTGACGGCTCCGGCGTTCGAGGCATCCGGGGTAGTTCCAGCGGGAACAAAGTACCACCTACATCGTCGCCAGAGTCGTCAGCTTCGCCCGGAAACAAGCGAGAAAGAAAATCCGAGAGAACTCACCATTGCTTAGTCTTCTCGAGGGTATCAGTTCCAGTCAATAAACCGTTTCCTACTGCGCAAGCGTACGATACCGCGGCGTAATCTACCCCTCCCTCGAAATCGTAACTCCATTGCGCCGAAGCACACTTGTTGTTTCCTCCCGAAATACGAGCAGCGTTTCCAGCGAACTGAATCCGCAATACTTGATCAATTTCAATTACTTACGAGATATATGGTGGAGGACTGACCTGGATCGCAACGGGATCACCACCGGATTGAGGGTAGAAATTGGTCGTTCCTCCGTCGCGAGAGAAAGTCAATTGCTGACCCGTCTTGACATTCGTGATGACATAGTTCCCTTCTCCATTGAGTCCACTCGCTTGCGCCTACATGAGGGTGTCGGAGGAAATGGCGGAAGAGGGCGGGTGAGAAAATCGATGTTGAATGAAGGATTTCGGGAAAATGATGAGGGAGAACATAGAGTTCAGCGCAGCTCTAGACTAGGAGAGAGGCGAAGAGAGTACTTACGAGTAAACGAGCTGCTTCGACAGTGTTGTCAATGATTCCGCCGGCCTTGACGAGGGAAACGAGAGCGGCGAACGCTAAACTCGTGAAAGTTGAGCTAGTAGTGGATCTCATCTTCTGCTTCTACTGTGCTTTTGAGCTGGTTTTGATGCTTTGCTAGTGAGTGGTAGGAGGATGAAGAAGAAGTTGTCCTTTCGAGGGCGGGCTCGTCGCGTGGGTGTTGATCGAGAGAGTTTCGAAACTGGCGAGGCGAGAACTGATCGAGCGAATCAAGAAGGGGGTCTTGAAGGCTTTCGGAGGTCGAAACGAGTGTGTGAAGGTGCAAATCGGGCGCCTTTTGAGGATAGAATGAGCGTAAGGTGAGAGAGAGAGAGCGATGGAAAATTTGAAGTCGGTAAACAAACTCAAATTTGGGTTCGCGACGTTTCGCGTTCCTTCCTTTCCTTCTCAATACACCCAAAATTAGCAACATGCTATTCGCAGCAAGCTTGGATCACTCTTGGATCGAATAGAGATCTAAATCTGAAAACTCACGGGTTGAGACCTTCGAGCGTGGCTCGGTTCCAGCACTGCAGTGGACGAGCTCAATTTGTCGCGTAGTATCAGTACGTCTGCTCCAGCGCAGACAGACGGCTCATCGACGAATTGAAGGAGTCTGAAGAAATGCGATTGAAACGAGAAATCTGTATCGATTACGAGAATTGAGGGAAAAGAGGGTATCTTCCTTGCCAGGTAACGAGGTGGTACTTCAAGTCATAAAGAAAGAACGTAGATCAAAGGCAGAAACGGTAGAAAGGGTGAAATGGGGGAATCAAACGAAAACATGCTCACTTTGAAAACTGAGTGGTTCGCTGAATAATGTGAATCTAGTGTCCATGGTGATAAACGAGAGTGGTGGAGGAATGTGAAAGAGTGTGGATAGTGTAGAGACCAGCTCGATGAAGGGTAAATTAAAGTTCGATAAAATGGGTATCTTGAAGGAAGAATTATAGTCGCTTCAGAGTCGTTTACCGGGTACAGCCCAGAAGATGACGGTCAATACGGCAATGATGACCGTCGAAAGGAACGTAACCCATAACGCTCGTCCGAAGAGGAGTTTGCGAACGTAAGGTTCTCGAATTCCGATCGTTCGGAACGGCGTCTACGGCGAGAAAACGTTAGCATGAATGATCAAGAGAGAAGAGCTCGATGAAGAGCAAGACTTACGGTTTCTGAGAGGCCCATAAAAACCATCAAAGGATCCAAATCGTAAGAATGAGCGACGAGATTGACGACTCCGACGGTGAAGGGTAGAATGATCTACAGTTCGAGTCATCGTCAGCGGACACCCATCGAGCGAAAAGCATGAAAGTGAACGTACCCATAACCTGGTAACTTTAGGTTTCGTATCCAAAAAGATCAAACTGAAAGCCGTCGCCAACCCTGCCCACAACGCGACCAACCCTAATCCCAACCTCACGAGTGCACTAATTCCCGTCAAGTTTCCAAACGCTTTCGCCCTCAAGAACCTTGGGAAACTATCCATTTCCATCGAACGATAAACGAATTCCTTCTGATGATGAAACATGTCGGGTACTAGAGCTTGCGCTTTCGATTCTTGATCGTAATCTGGATGCGTGACAGCCGGTAACACTGAAGAAGAGATCGGGAACGAAGTGATTCGAAGGGAAGAGGGTAGGTAGATCTCTTTATCGGATCCAGGCATGAGGTAACGAGAAAAGATTCGTTCGGCGGATGCGATCAAATCGGTACGGTTGATCGCGGTCGAACGGGGGATGAAAGGTTGTGCACCTCCTCCTCCGTTGCCTGAAGTCGATGAACGTTCTTTCCCACCTCGTCGTCGAAGAGTCGAATCTTGTTCGGGAGAGTCTCGGATCTCTTCCTGAGAATCGTCGTGATCGTGAGGGTAAAGCGCCTTGAGCGTCGGCGAGAGAGGGTAATTCGTAGAAGAATGCGAAGCGGCAGAAGGTCGAGGAGAAGGAGTTCTGCGTGATTGTTGTTGCTCATCGTTCGTGACTGATAATCGACCAGGTTCTCCTGCTCCTCCTCCTTCGGAACTTCTCCTTGGTTCACGTTGGAACGGTGATTCTTCCGTGTGACTGAATTCCGAGTTGGTGATAGATTCTCCTCGTCGGATTCCGGTCACGTTGCCGTAGATACTTCCTCGAGTTCTCGCGACTTGGTGGTATTGAGGCCAATCGTCTTTGACTTGTCTTCCAGATTTCCTCAAATCCTTGAAATACGCTCGACCTAGATATGCACGAGATCGGACGTCAGTCAGACGTCGCACGAGACGTGAATTACGAGGGAGAGGACGAACAGAGATTCTCGTGCTGTTGAACGTCCAACCAGAAATCCAATGTGTCTTCTGAACCTTCCCTCTGCAAGAACAGATAGTAGCAGTACAGATCGACTGGTGGTCTCGTATCTGTTCGAGTGCTCGGAGTTCAGCTCAGGGAATGATGAGAAGAAAGAAGGAGGAACGTACTCCTTCGAAGCACCTCTGCGAGAGAAGGCAAGCGATTACGGCTCATCTGTTGCTGTTGCTGCTGTTGATGAGTTTGTGCCATCTTCGTATCCTGCTGTCTGATCACGGAGAGGAAGGACAAGAAACGTTGAGTGAGGACGCGTTTCTCCGGCAAGAAGTTGAGTTACGGCAGGGTACAAGGGGGGTCTCTGCACTCACCTGAGCTAATGTATACTTCACTAATGAGTTTGCAGAGTCGACGGTCGTGAGAGGTAGGTGTGTTTGATCAAAGGAATTCCAAGGCCTAAACAATCCGGGACTCGCTCGCTTAATCGATCGATTGCTGAGTCGCCTGCTGGAGTATCGACTGCCGAAGTGCTGTTGCACGGAAGAGGTCGAACGGTGATGAAGGAGACGAACGAGTGACTGTCTCTCGCTTCTGCCCTCTACTCGCGACCCTCACCGAATCATGCACCTCCTTCCCTTATTGAGCTTGCTCTCGGTAGCACTAGCTGCTCCCTCGCCACTCCAGCAACTCCCTTTCCTCTCGCCTTCCTCCTCCGCCTCGTTCAACCTCCCTGCTTCGGAATCGCTCCTCTCCTCCTCAATCGAGTCTAAACTTGCCCAGCTACCTCTCGACCACCTCTCTCAGCTCCAAGAACACATCTCGCAATGGACCGAACCCCGTCGGATCCGATTGAGGGCTCAAGATGGGTCAGGAGGCTCAATCGTCGATTTGACCGAGGGTCAGAAAGCTCTCCTTTCCCTCGTTGGACTACGTTATATCGATATCACCAACGAAGACGACTCCCACGTTGTACTCACGAAACCGTCAACTCCTTACCCTTCCCACCTCGCACATAATGCTTCTTCCCTTTCTCCTCTCTTCGAATCAATCTCGCTTCCTTCGATTAAGGACTTCCTCAAGACCTTCACTGGGTTCCGTACTCGATACTACCGATCCCAAACCGGCCGAGACTCGCAATTATTCCTCCTCAATCACTTGAAGGAGTTGCATTCGAGTTTGAATTCGAAAGCGAAGATCACGTTTAGGGAGTTTCAACATGAATGGATTCAGAAGAGTATTATTGTTAGGTGGGAGCCTGCGATCAAGACTCAGGACTATAAGGACGAGGTAGTCATCTTGAGCGCACATCAAGTGAGTCCTCGAATCTTGTTTCCCGACTTTTGAAACACCATCTCACTCGGCTTCGATTGTCGAAAGGATTCAACCAATTCTCTCCCGTTCCTTCCCGCTCCAGGAGCAGATGACGACGCATCCGGAACCGTTACTCTCATCTCGACTCTAACTCAACTCCTTTCTCACGGATTCAACCCCGTTTCGAACCCCATCGAATTCCATTTCTACTCGGCTGAAGAAGGGGGACTCTTGGGATCTGGTGAGATCGCGAAAGAGTACAGAAGCAAAAGGAAGGAAGTGAAAGCGATGTTTCACATGTTCGTTCTTTCTGCTTTCAACCGTCTCCGCAAGAGATCGCTGATAATGAGGGATTGGTCAAACAGGGACGTCGTAGCGTATATCAAACCCGGTACGAAACCCGTTATCGGGATGATCACAGACGGGACGAACCACGATCTCGTACAATTCATGAAACTCGTCGTTAACGAATTCGCTACGATCCCCTACGCCGAAACTGAATGTGGGTATAGCTGCAGTGATTACGCGAGTTTCACGAAGAATGGATATCCGTCGACTTGTTTGGCGGAGGGAAAATTCGAGGATTCGAACCCGAAGTGAGCTCAGACTTTTGCTTCATCTGTCTATCATTTGGCGTCAAGCGAGCGAGGACTGATGAGGCATTGGCGAGTTTCACTAGCATGCATTCTACGAGAGACACTATGAACGCAGAAGGTTACTCACTCGAACATATTCGTGAATTCGTAAGGGTTGCGATCGGTTACGCTGTCGAATTGGGAGGAATGAAGAAGGAGTCGAGTCGAGGTGGCGGGAGGTAACTTCAGTGAGCATGTAGCAGCGTAGCGAATGACGAGATGGACACATTGTATGGCCAATTTTGTATTGTTATCGATATTCAAGCTTGTAAACTCCTTGCCTCTATATACCAACTTCTCCCGACCCTAGCTATCAGTTGAGTTAAATAGTCGCCTCGGTCAAAACCTGGCTTTGATCAGAGCCCATCCTCTGGACAGACAAGAGTCGTCTCTCGTCTCGCGTTCCGAAAGCGAAAATGGGCAGAAGGCTGTCGAAGGGGTAGCTAGCGAAACCGGACTTGCAAAGAAAGGAACAAAAACAAAAGATACTCGGACAGACGGGGAAGAGGAACAGAGTTTGACCGGCGAAGACTCGAGGCGAAACAAAGTGCGAAACAGAAAAGGGTGAAATCTGCAGAAAGGAGAACAGACTAGGGGTTTTTCGTTTTTGAGAGTGGATAAGGGAGTTCAGAGGGAGGAGGAAGGAGAAACGAGGTTGTCGGAGCTATGGAGAGATGGAAAGGGGTCGAGAATTGATCTTCTGGGAATAAAGTCTGGTCGATCAGCTCGGCGGGAGGAATGACTACTTAGGGAGAAGGACAACATACCTGATCATTCGCTTTCGTTCTCCTCGACGTTGCGGTACCATTGAGCGTTGGGTCCAGTCTCATCCGTCCAGATTTCCATTTCTTTCACACCTTCATCCCGATCATCCAGGCAAGTCGCGAGAAGACGTCGAGCGCGAGGGACCTCCGAGCTCTCGAGTCGACGGACCGGGATCGATTTTTGGGCGCCGAAGAAACTCAACTCTCTCGCTTCGAAGGCACGAAGATTCGGAGGGAAGCTGGAGAGAACGACTGGGAGAGGAACAGGCGATTCGAGGGCGAGGTCCCAGCAGTCTTCATCCATGAAGATCTTGACGATGAAAGTCTTGAGAGAGCGAAAGCGAGGGAGGACGGCGAGGAGCTTGTCGAAAGTGTACGATTGAGTTTGGGTCAAGAAGAGTTCAAATTTGACGAGGTTCGGACAGGCCGAGAACCACTCGAACGCATCTTGAGTGACTGCCGCTTCACGAAAGTAACCGGTACGCATAGTGTTCGGGTCGAAGTGGGAGAGGAAACGGCCTGCGAGGTCGACGATGTCGGGACCGTAGTAAGGTTCGTTCTTCCAAAACAATGACAAGTCTTCAAGTTGAATCTTCTTCGAACGAGAGCGATTGACGCCGAGTACTCGAAGGTTCAGGAAGTAGCCATCAAAAACGAGGTGGGTGAGGGAGCGGAATCCTGAGTCGAAGAGAGTCGCCATTTCGTATGTCCAGGCAACATCGCCGAGGTAGACGAACATGAGGTGGGTAAGATCGGGAAACTGCGAGATTGCTTTGAGACTCGGGAGAAGGTATCGGCCCATCTGGCCGCAGATGTCGAGTACCTTCAAGTTGACACATTTCGAGAGGAGAAGAGGTAGCGTAGCGAATGCCCTTTCGTTCATATCTTCAGATCTCTCCCCTGCGTGGAAGTTGATGTAGAGCCTTCGAACGAGTTTGGCGAGGTGAGGGTGTTCAGTGAAGTGGGAGAGGAGAGAAGTGACTTTCGCAGTCGTGATGCCGACTGTTCCCCATCGTAACACTTGACCGACGGGCAGCCAGGCTTGACAGACGAGTGAGACGCTTTTCCCCGCCTCGGTGGAGACCTGAGTTTTCCCGAGAGTGAAATGCGAAACGATGTCGAGAAGAACTTCGTTCGGAACGAAAGCGGCGAGCATATTCAGGTCGGGGGGAGGACGAGGGGAGACTGCAGGAAAGCGGAGTAGATAAGTGTCGATGTTGTCGAGCGGTTGAGGCGGCGAGGAAGAACAAGGGGGGAATTGGTAGAGGACAGTACGAGGCTCGAGCGAGCGAAAAAGACGACCCTGCTGTCTCGCGTCAGACAATCCGCGTGCGAGTTCACAGAATGCACATAACCTACTCACACGTGGATGTACCGAGTTGCTACCCGATTGTAGACGTCTTCGAGGGACGAGGGTGCGAGATTAGGCGGTGGAAGTCGATGTTCGAGAAGTAGACTTGATGGGGGGATGATTTTCGGCAGACGATAGCTACAGAGACTGTTCTCGTGCTGACTGCGAGGAGTTCAAGTAGGCGAATGAAGGGTGAGAAGGAGAGCTGCGATGAATCAATTCGATTCTCTTCACTTGTCACCTCTCATCGATTCCAGAAGCTTCCGAGTCCCCCACACAGCTAGCGATATGGATCAGAATCTGGGTGAAATGACCGAGGCGCAGCAAATGCCTCTCTCGACCGTCTTTTCCCGTCACTCAACTTGATCTCTTTTGACCCCCCTTCAACCCCCACCGTCGATCCGCTACGTCTATTGTGCGCCTAGGACATGTTAGCATCTGCTGGAGTAGTTCCGAGAGACTAATCCCCAGTCCGCGGGAGTTTAACGGAGTTTGAGCACCAACCCTTTCCTCGACAGCAGTACCTCTCGGCTCTCCCTTCCACGCCTCCCCGTCCCGACGCACGACATGGGACGACATATGCACCTCCAGAAGAATGTCGATCCTGCTCAATGGCGTAAGAGGTATAAGATTGCATTTCGAGCTCTCTGCGTGAGTCCAAGTCTCTGTGCCCCTTTTCTCGTTCGGGGTGATACTGACAGGAGCTCGAGATCGTAGGGCACTACTGTCGCGCTCGATCTAGCGTTCGCTATCCTCGTCGCAATCGAAAGTTACGATACTCCGAACTGTAAGTTGTTTCTCTCGCAACTCTCAATCTCAACGGTTCGTTCAGGCTGACCTGTGTCGGCTTGTCATCAGACGTCTACATTCAAGCAGCCGTATTCTCTGCCATCGAGGCAGCGTATATAGCTGCAGCTCTCACCTTGATCGTGATGCATAAGTTCTCAGATTCTCACAAAGACCTCGGATTAGCTCTTCTGGTGCGCACTCTTCTCATCGAGCAATGGGGTCTGCCTCAGCGCTGATCTTAGCTTGTGTGTTCCCGCCGATAGCCCTTCTGGATGGCAAATCTGTCAATCGACATCTCGTTCTTTGTCGGAGCGAGTGAGAAAGCTTCGTTAGACGATACGATGTTCCGAGCATTGCTCATTGTAAGGCATTTCCCGAGTCTTTCTTGTCTATTTCTTCTCGCTGACGGTGTCTCACCCGAACCTAGGTCGCAGCGCTCTCTCAGAGCGCCGGAATCGGGTTGGTCGTGCTTGCGATTCGAATGCACGTTCTCTCTCTGTATGACCCTCGATGGGCAGCTGGTGGTCGTCGTTCGAGACGCGGAGGCAGCCGTGGTAGCGACGGGGAGAGTGGGAATGAGGGGTACAGCAAGGAGGCACCGAGCGATTCGGATCAATCTGAAGAAGAGACAGACAATTCGAGAGATGAGTATCGTCGCGGGGGACGTTGAGCACGGTGGTGACAATGGATTCGTTATCAGTCGAGCCGCATCAAGCTTTGGCGAGAACGAGAGAAGAAAAAAAGCTGAAGCGACAGAAACGAGTGAAAGCCCGCGTCATGCAGACTGCGAAGGACAAGATGAGAATCTCGAGGAGAGACGCGGGAGAGAGAGATGATCAACAGAGACAAATTGCAAAATGAGGGTATAAAAATAAGTGAACGAAAATCTACCGCGACATGTCTTCCTCTTCTTCCCTGTAAGCCTTCCTCGAGAGCCTATAGCTCTGTGAAGGATCGATCGTGTCGAACCAGTGTTGTATCCATCGTGTAGTTGGGCTGTTACGGGAAGTGTAAGCATAACTCAGGGGCGAGTGAATACCAACTTCGAAATAGGAAGCTTACCATAGGTTCCCAGATGGGCTCAACATCGGGTCCATCCAGATCTCCTGCACCGTCCCATCCCCAACACCAAACTGGACGAACGATGTCATCAGAGACAAGCACAAAATCGAGCAAGCGAAATAGAATGACTTACCGTAAGGCGGCGGTTGACGGAAAACAATCGCCTCACTTTCTTCTTGCCTGAACAATCGATCGTGAGGACCGTACCAACTACGATCTTGCGGATCGGAGTGAGGGTCGTCCGGGTTTCCTCCAAGCCTCGTGTAACCTCGTATGTACGTCAAATTCCTTCTCTCGGGGTGAATGATCTCCCAGACAGTCTGTCGCTCGACGAGAAGTCAGTCAATGAGCAAAGACGCAGAGAAAGGTAAGTGCGTACGTTATCGTAAGCGAGTTTGACCCTCGAAATCATGATGATTCGACCATATCCCGCTTGCCAATAATCGTTACAGATCAACGAACACTCCGAAGCTGAACATTCTCCCGCGCTGAGATTCGCCATTCGGAACTTGACGTGAGGGTGAGCGTAGAACGGTGCCGGATCCAGGACGGCGATTCCGTTCCAACAAGATTGAACTTGAACGGGCAAGTGTCGTTGGAAGCGCCAGGCGGATTCTTGATGGTGGAACACGGCTTCGAAAGGAGCATTCTCGAGTGCTGTACCGTTGATATCTCGTGCGACCCAACTGTAAGATGAGCGTTAGTCAGTTCAGTCCAAAAAAAAAAAACGAAGTACATCGTTTCGCGAGGCGTACTTGTCGTAGAATACGGGTTGACCCTGCAGTGGGAGGAAGCGTCAACGCGATGAGCTCGGAGACGGTTGAGGAATAGACACTTACGACCTCGTCGTGGAAGATGTAATCTGAACCACAGGTGATTCCCGCGTTCTGTCTCCTACTCTGCCAAACTAATTCCAAGATGTCGTCGATACAGGGCAAGACATCGTTCATGAAGATGATTGAATCGAAAACTTCTCCCTCAGTTTCCCTCAATTCCCACAACGGAGCCAAAGCGGCGTTTCGAACTTCTGCCAAGTACTCGATTCGGTGGTTGAACGTTCCTCGAGTACGTAACGAAGTACGAATGACGATTCGTAGTCCGATTGATCGACCTAGGGCGTCGAATAACCTGAGGAGCGCTTTCGTTTGATCGTTCGAACCGTTCTCGTAAACCGAAATGAAGACGTTGTGAAACCCAAGGATCGCCGATACCTTGAACATGTTACTGAAGAGGTCGGGAATGATGTCGAACGAGTTGTAGAGGTTGATCGCGAAGTAGTACTTGTGACCTTCGTACGGAGTTCGACTCAAACTTCTCCCTTTCGTCCCTGCTACCGCCTTCGCGTCCCTCCCGTCCCTCGAATGACTGAAGATTTGCTCCACCTCTGTCATCTCGTCATCTGAACTGAAGAAACCCCTCCTAGCGACTTTCGGAACGACTCTTTGGAACAATCCTTTCCGTTTCGATTTTTGCTCGTACCCGACTAAAGGCTCGTAGCGTTCGTAGACTTGACGTCGGTAGGCTTTCTGGGCGTTTCGGAGACAGTATCGAGTGTGGTGACCGGTCAGAGTCGCCATGATTTTGAAGACTCGTTCACGTTGAGCGAGAGTCGGGAGAGAAACTGGATTCCGGTGAACTCCAGTTCTTTGTGTCCACATATCGGCTGGACCAGGTCCCTTCCATCCTGGTACTGTTTGTTGCTGTCACATCCATCACACCGTTAGCGAGGTGATGTGAGAGAGAGAGAGTGATCAAACTTACTGTTCCTCCGCTGAAGAGTCCCGCTACGAATAAACCGATCAAGACTCCGATAGTCAAGGACAATATGGATCCAGCTTTGCGTTTCACGAAGAGCAGGACGGCGTTGCCAGCTTCGGCGGGTTGTTGGAACGCTAAACTGATCGAAGATTGAGGTCGACGTTGACGCTGCCGTAGTCGCGAGCCCGTGTTGATCGAGCTATAGGGTGATTGATAGTTGTTCATGCTCGCGAGGCGTCTAGCCAGCTAGCGCTGGGAATGAAAGAGTCGAGCTGGAGTTTAATCGCGCGAAAGGGAATCCGAATCAAGACTTTCCTTCTGCCCCTCATCATCAACTCTGTCGGACTCCTTGTGGCCCTCGATCGACCACACAGTAGCTCACACGCCCTCTCGTACACCTTGTCCGCTCATCACACGCTGCTTTTCCCGTTCGGATGTCGGAAGAAGCTATCAATGAACACGCTTACCTCTGCTTCGAAGCCATCAACGCACAATTGAACAACTCTACATTACTAGAACCCGATTTTGATGATTCCCTCGAGTTGTGAGTCCTTCCCACTCCTCTCCTCCTCCTCTTCCTTTCCCCACTTACCGAGTCTCTCCCTGATGGCCTCTAGTCCCTTGTTCGTCACCTGGAACATCAAGTCGAGATCAGATGGAGAGTACAGGTTAAGGGGCTGTATCGGAAACTTTGAAGCGATGCCGCTAAGAGATGGGTTGAAAGATTATGCTGCAATCAGGTAAAGCTCCTTCCTCCTCTCTTGTTGCGATTGAGTCGGCACTGACGCCATTCGAACCTTTCGTCTAGTGCCTTCCGTGATCATCGGTTCGACCCCGTCACTTTGAAAGAGTTGAAGCGATTGCAATGCGGGTTAGTCGAGGATTCTTGAGCGCGCAGCTCGACATCAACTGAATCAATCCTTCGAGTAACAGAGTATCGTTGTTAACCGACTTTCAGGAGTGCAAAGACCACCTCGATTGGACTCTCGACGTCCACGGTATTTACGTTCAATTCCCAAACCCAGCTCTGACCTTTCCTCCCTCCTCGAGCCCTTCTTCTTCCTCTTCTACTCCTTCGACCGCATCTACGCCTTCCACTGGATCAACCGATGCCCTCTCGACGACTTCAACCAGTTATCGCTCCTTATCGTCTCTACCTCAACTCGAATTATCCCTCCCTCGTTCCGCGAATCCGAATCGATTGAAAACAGTCTTACACGCAACGTTCCTTCCCGACGTAGCTGGAGAGCAAGGTTGGTCGAAAGTAGACGCAGTGAATGCTGCGATCCGAAAAGCTGGATACAAAGGAACCGTGACGGAAGAATTGAGGAAGAAGTGTAAAGTGAGCAGATATCAGAGTAAGAAAGTCAAGGTCGATCATGAAGAGTGGTTGGAATGGAGGAACAGACAACTTGGCAACTAGGGAGAGACGCCTTGCTGTACGGCTGTCCTCGTCGGATTTCGGTTTGGTTTTCTGCGATTCTCTTCCTGTTCGTTCACTTCGTTGTATCCTTGGGTTCGTCGCCTCTTCCGCTTTCTTCTGTGTATCTATAGACTTTCTTTTGTTGCTATTTCACACCGTCCTACCGCTTCGAGCTTTGCGAAGCTTCCAGCTTACGCCCCGCACTTTCGAACAGAGGAAATTCCGCAACGGTTGATGGTCTTTTATGATCATGTTGCGAACGAATGTTGCTCAGACTTGTAGGAGCTCAGCGTGCAAGCCCCTCTCAAGGATCAAGACGAAATAAAACTGAGACAGAGACCGCAATTGCGATCGCGACATCGAGGCAACACGGCGGGCAAACCGGTGTCGCTTCAGGGGAAGGCGACTTCTTGACGGCTTTCTGTCGCCTTTCGCAAGCCGACATAGAGTCGTCTTCCAGAAAGGCGACCCAAAGACGCCCATCCGTCGTAGGTCCCGTCGCTTTAGCTTGTGCTATACAACCGAGTGAGGCTGATATCGCATCTTTTAGTGAACTCGGATGATAGATCGATTAACCTTCAGCTTCTCCTCGTCACCGAAGCTCGATCAATCTCTCGCCTCGGATTAGAGCAGCGCATCAGAGCTCTCATGCTTTCGAACGCGATTCAACGGTCACGGCAGCTCGGCAGCCAGTCAGGACAAATCCCTCTTCGACTTGATACTTCTCCTCCAGCGCCTCCTGCGGCGGCAATCATGGAAGCGTACAGTGATGAGTAAACATTGAGGTACGTCTATAGTTGCGATCGTCAGCTCGTCTTCCGTAAGTTGACTCGAATTCTCCCCTTCCCCCTCTCTCCCTCCCTCTCATCTCATCTCGCCGACTTCCTCCCGCGCCCTCTTTGCTCTGTCCAGACTTCCTCAATCTGCCGCCCCGCCTACGCAGTCTGGACCTCAACGCTTGAGCCTTCGGCGACACGGCAATTTTCGCTTTCGAAACTTCGCCTCGCTCTCGACGCAGTCTACTGTCATTCGTGACTGCCCTTCTTTCGCTCTCCGATCTGAAGCCGTGTTACCTCGCTTCAACCGCTTGCTCAACCCACAACATACCAACACGAGAAGAAAGCCAGCGACCCGAAAGAGGACGAAGCCTCGCTTCATATGACGAGCCTTGCTGGTAATGGAGGAGCTCTTGGGAAACCCACTCGTAGAGTTAAGAGTTAGGGAAAGTCGAGGAGCCCGAAGCCGAAGTTACTCGTTGTCTCTTGAGTCTTCACGTTTTCCATTTTTCACTTTGGATCATTGAAAGCGGAGGCCGAAGCGTTTGGGCTGGAACTGCAATCGTGGACGTGTCAGGACATGTTAGAGACTCTCCTTTATTGTAGATGAGCTTGATCAGGCGCTTTGCTGAGCTCAAGCTCGAGAATGCAGTCCGACTTTTCTCGCCTTAGATGGTCACTGACTATTCAATAAACCTGATTCTCTTTAAGAGCATTCGCATTCTTACATAATAGGAGCTCGAAGCGACGGGACCTACGACGGATGGGCGTCTTTGGGTCGCCTTTCTGGAAGACGACTCTATGTCGGCTTGCGAAAGGCGACAGAAAGCCGTCAAGAAGTCGCCTTCCCCTTAAGCGACACCGGTTTGCCCGCCGTGCAAGAGTTTGGTGATTTCCTTTCGCTTGCTCTCTCTGCTCCCTCACTCTTTCCTCATCTCTCTATATCCACCCTTACTTACGCTACTACTACAAAGTGAGTATCGTCCAATAGGCTCTACCGTTCTCTCCCACGTTTTCCCCCCACTTCTCGCGGAAACAATCCTGACCATCG
This sequence comes from Sporobolomyces salmoneus, assembly GCF_050403485.1. Taxonomy (NCBI): domain Eukaryota; kingdom Fungi; phylum Basidiomycota; class Microbotryomycetes; order Sporidiobolales; family Sporidiobolaceae; genus Sporobolomyces; species Sporobolomyces salmoneus. The sequence continues at coordinate 41,037 of NW_027481076.1, forward strand.
AAGCACGACAACAGAATGGCCACCAACCAGAGACAAGGACTCCGTCTCGGAAACATCGCCCCTGACTTCAAGGTAAGCTCAATGTCCTCTTCGGAAGTCGTCGGAGGTTGTTCCGGCAACCCTCTTCCCTCTCTGGCGTGCTTGAACTGACCTATCGACTGTCGGATAGGCCCAAACTACTCAAGGAGACATCCAATTCCACGACTGGATCGGAGACTCGTGGGCCATCCTCTTCTCGCACCCTGCCGAGTAAGTTCTCTCTCCCTCATTCCCTGCCCTAGGATCGTTCGCTGACCTCACGCTGTTTTCATGATCTACTTCCTGTAGTTTCACTCCTGTCTGCACCACCGTACGCCCGCTGTTCCTTCTGTTCTGTTTTCGTGATACATGCGCTCAGCTCAACTCATTTTCGTTTTGGCGTCTGCTAGGAATTGGCTGAAGCCGCCAAGCTCGCTCCCAAATTCAAGGAACGAAACGTCAAGCTTCTCGGTCTCTCCTGCAACGAATTGAAATCTCACGGAGAATGGATTGAGGTGAATTACTTCTTCGTTTCTTGCGTTTCCTTTTGATGTTGACCCGACTTTCGCTCCGACAGGATATCAACAAGTTCGGCGACGTTTCTCTCTCTTTCCCTATCGTCGCAGACCCTAAGCGAGAGGTTGCCGCTCTCTACGTGAGTGCCTGTCGTCTTCTCCGTCTTTTCAAAAGGAATCGCTAACCTCGTTACTTTTTTCTCTAGGACATGCTTGACGAGCAAGACTTGACCAACTTGGACTCGAAGGGGTGAGCTCGTCACACTTTCGTCTTCTCGCAACCGTGATTCGTTCTGACTCCTCTTTCCCTTCGCTTCGCACACAGTATTCCTTTCACCGTCCGATCCGTCTACGTTATCGATCCCAAGAAGACGATCCGTCTCACGTTGACCTACCCCGCCTCGACCGGTCGTCAATTTGACGAGATCCTGCGAGTCATCGACTCGCTTCAACTTGGTGACAAGAACAAGATTACGACTCCTGCGAATTGGACTCCTGGAGATCGTGTCATCGTTCACCCTTCCGTCAAGGTGAGCTTTCACTCTTGCTTCCTCCGCTTGAGATTTGGGAGGAAGCTAACGGGGCGAACTTGTGGTTGCGCATACTTAGACTGAGGATGCCGAGAAGATGTTCAAGAACGGTGTCGAAGTCGTCTACCCTTACCTCCGATTCACCACCCTCTAAGCAAGCGAAGGCTCTCGAAAACATTCTGATTCGCTAAAAAGAAAAATTGTTGTCGGAAGGAGGGCGAAGAACCCTCCTTCCTGTTCTGTGTTCTGTTTCCTCTTTCTGTCAATCAAGTAAATCACACTTTCAGTCACTCGAACACCGTCGCAAGCTAGTCACTGACTCGGAGGAAATTGAGAGGACTCGAAATTTGAAGTCGTATTAACTTTTGCCTCTTCGCTTAGCTCACGGACGTCGATACAGCCAAAGCACTGTCAAGATCATACACGATTTCGACGAGTTGCTGATCATTCTTCCACCTCGCCGGACTTGCCGTGGAAGACCTGATTGCAGGCCAAAGCGCAACGAGGTCAGTTCCCTCTCTCGATTCTTTGCCCCTCACTCACTTCCCATCTGTTCGACAACTTCGACTGGTCCCCAAGATGTCTTCCTCGGAACCTCCCTCCACCTCTCCAGCTCTCGGTCAATGCGTCGTATGCGGGAAAGAAACGGCCGTCGGATGTTCAGTTTGTAAACGAGCAGGACTCGATTGGATGTATTTCTGCTCGGTCGAACATCAAAGGCTCGTGAGTGCTCTCTCATCGTAGTAAGCGACGTCGAGCGAACGAAAAGCTGACACATTGAACTGCATCTCTTTCTCCTTCGTTTTACGATCGCTTTCCCTCGTTGTTGATCGCTTGTTCACGTAGATTTGGCACGTACACAAGCGAGTCTGCGGGAAGAATCCGTTCGAATGGCCACCTCTCACGGAGGAAGAAGCGAAAGAAGCGTGGGAGCTGCGGAACTCACCCCTCTCGCCTGTCAGCCCCATGACCTGGTCCGACCTAGTCATTTCAGCAATGATGTCGAGCGAGCCCGAGATTCATGGACCCTTGCTGAAGGAAGGAGCTGACGTGCTGTTCCGGGTAGGATTTTCGACGTTGAATATTCGCCTCCCGTGCTGTACATGAACTGATGCTTTTTCAGTCGTAGACCTTTCTCGAATCGATAAGCGCCTCCAACAGCAACCAAGTTGACGAGTCGAGGATCCGGCTCCATCGCGGTACGGCGCTTTCGGTCAAGATCACGGCTTTCATGAAGCAGCCAGTCGCCACGAAGAAAGATCTCGTCAATTTACTGAAGGAGGAAGCTGTGGGCTACGCGGCGGGCCACGCCGAGAGGTTGATAGAGGACCATCTTGTCCCCGACGACTGGACGTTCACAAGCGATTTCCAGCATCGGCTATTAATCTTCACCGTCCTCGTTATCGACATGTCGGCGGTCGCAGAAGGGGGTCTTGAGGCAGGCCGATTGTCGTATCGCCACTATGTCGACCACTCAATCTCGGTGCTCACCTCTCTGGACATGTCGAAGCTGTCGAAAACTGAACCAGAGAAAGCTCGGGAGGCGGTCAGGAGCATGATAGATACAGTCTTAATTCAAGCCTAGCGGGAGCGTGTCAATGGTGGAGATTGGACGACGGTTCAACGGAGGAAGCTTCATCGCGAAGACAGGGACGGGAGACGGTCAGCATGGCTTGATAGCGACTTTTCTTTCCCTCTATTGTGCAAGCCTTTGTTTTTTCCGCGAGAGCCAAAGCTTCGTTGTCAGTAGTAGCTTTAGATGTGTAGCCTGAGGACTTCAAGCTCTGGATTTCGCGCCGAGAGTGACTGAGCTTGACGATGCGACGGACAATCAACCTCTCGTTTTTCACTGACCTGTCGTGACCCGAAGTATCTCGTTTATGCGTGTCGACGCCGTTGCTCAGTCGGGATGAAATGTCTCCAACAGAAACTTCGAAAGAGCGAAGATTGAGACGAGTCCGTGCTTCGAAGGGAAAGCGGGATTTCGACGCTCTGCAGTGAACTTTACTTCCAAGAATCAGCGAATGTTTCTTGTCGATCCCCACGCGCGAAGTCAAGAGAGAGGGAAATTACGCCACCGAAACTGTCGAAATCTTGGGAATTCCACTACTCTGGAACTGCGCTCTCTCACTTTCTCACCTTTAACTTCGTCAACTTCGAACAATGCACACATCATCAACATCAGCAGCAGTAGCACTAGCAGTCCTAGCCCTAGCAAACCCTGTCAAAGCCCAGTACTGTGAGTTTGTTATCTCTTTCATCATTGTTTTGATCGAACCATCTCCTCCTCGCTCCCTCGAGGGTAGACTCGCGAGGAGGGGACTGGCCACATCTATACTTCCTCCAGAGCATCATAGCTGACCCTTGCCTCGATCATATTCCTCTTCCTCGACTCTTTGCCGGCCTCCCTCTCTTTCCTCGACACCGCCTCCCGCTCTTCCTTTCTTCCCTACGGCCTTGATACGATGTAGACTACGGCAACGGGAACAACTATGGAACCCGTATCGGTATCGGAGTCGGTAGTAAGTCATACAATTCTCACTCTTCTGCCGTTCGTCATCGTTGAATCTCTTGGCTAAATCTGTCGAAATCGTTCAATAGTTGCGGTCGCTGTAGCTGTCATTATCCTCCTCATCGGGTTCACAATGCGTAGAAGAAGGGCAAGAGCGTTCAAGACGGCTTACCCGCTTCAAAGTTATCCTCAAGGAAATGGACAAGGGTTACCGCACGCTCAACAAGCTCATCAAGGAGGTGCTTGGAATGGATATGGACAAGGTGGATACGGGGAACCTCAACCTCAATCGAATTACCCGGCTCCTCCTCCTCAATGTCAGTTTTCTCATTCTTCCTCGGTTCTCGCGATTCTCGCTCTGACGCTCTCGTATTTGCAGATTCTGGATACCGAGCGGATAGCAACAGTCATTACGAAGCGCCTAATACGACGCAATACGCACCTCCTCAATCCCCTCCTCCCGCCGCTTCGCAATCCACCTCCCAACCTTACTACGCCCCTCCCTCTGGTCCTCCCCCGGCTGGCGGAAAGTAAATAAATCGCTAGGATTCGAACTTGTACATACATTTAAACGGACGATCTCGCTCGCTTGTATCTCCCCTTTTCTCTCTCCCTCGAAACCTTTTACCCATAAATGTCTTCTTTCTACTTCGTCTCTCGCCTTTAATCAGCTCTCTCCGTTTCCGTGACATTTCTACTGAAACATTCGTTGTACCCTTCTTCTCTCAAGTTACGATGAGACGAGCGAGACACTTCGAACGCAAAAGTGAAGAAGATGATAATCTAGGGGGTTTGCGATTCCGGGTTTTTCTAAGCAGAACAATCTATGCAGAACAAATAACGATATAACGAAGACAAAGAATAGACAGCGAGAAAGGAGATAGAGGTATAAGCAACAATCGAGAGTGGAAAACAACAAAGAAATGAGAACAAAGATGAGATGTAACGAGAGAGAGCGAGAAAGATGCGTTTTCGGGAAGGTGACGGGAGATTGTGTGCGCGATAGAGAGGAAAGAGGTAGAGAAAGGGAGAGGGGGAGAGAGAAAGGGAGAGAGAGGAGAGGGAAGAAAGGTAGGAGTTCATAGTTGAGAATCCAGGCGTCGGCGTTCTTTCCACTGATTTGCCTACTTTGCTTCGGCTGCATTGTCCAATTCGAGCACCTTCTCCCACTTTGTAGCTTCTTGATCGACCCTCGAGGGAGTTTGATCGCTGGCAGAGGCGGTCTGAGATGGTGAAGGTTTTCGATTAGGTCGACCGAATTTTCTTCCGCTTGGAACGGTCCGTCGAAACCCTACTCGTTCAATACGCGAGCATCGTCAGTCCAACTGTGTACGACGAAAGTGAGAGGGAAGTAGCCTCACATTCGACAACATCGTCTAATTCTCGTTCGTTCCAAATATGATCTAATCCTTCGTACTCCTATGGAAGAGATGCAGAAAGATCAGTATGAGCTAGGGAGATCGTCTCAAGAGCCCTCCAAAATGATCTCTTTTCTTACTTTGAATTGAAAGTTACGAAGGCCCATACCAGACGATCCTAGAAGGTTTGAACCGGCTCGAGCTTGTTCGATACTGTCGTTCTCAACAGAAAAAGTCAGACTGAGCCAGGTGGGAGAGTGAGGCGAGGGAACGGACGTTAAGTAAGGATCTAAGGCTCCGTGACCCCAGAACAAGGGAATTTCTCGACTTTTTGGCGACGCGATCTAGTTACGAGGTGGGTCAATAAGTGTGCACGTCGACGGATGGGGTCCGGTCAGTAGAAGAGACTCACTTGATCGATAGAGTCGAGGAGGGGAACGTAACCAGAAAGTGCGATTCCCGCTTCGAACCGTTTTGTTTCGTTCGCAGTCAACAGACTCAGCATCGTCATGACGGCTCCTTAAGCGACAATACAGTCAGTAAGGTGCATACTGTAAAGCAAGCTGATCCAAGCGCACCTTGAGAGAAACCCATCAAAGCGATCCTCGGTTCTTTTCCGTCTCGTCTCATTTTCTCCTTCTCCTCGTCGACGAGCTTGTTTAACTGTTGCTGAGAATGGATGAACTCGTCGATGTTCTCTCCTTTAGATAGATCGTCAAACGTTCTGCAGCGAAAATGAATCCGATCGGTCAGTTTCGCAAGGCGACGAAGAAAAGCGAAAGGAATCGTTATCTCACTCGATGTTGAACCATGCATTCGTTGGCTCGAAGTTTCTCACGGTAACGTTCAATTGGTCCGCCGTAGGTGATACCCTGTGAGTGGCCGAGCAAACGGAATAGGAAACAAAGGGAGTCAGTGTGAGAACGTTCGGGGATTCCGGGGAGAGAGAATTCGCGCGACTTACCATCGAACATAAGGGAATTTCGCGGCCATCTTCCTCACGAACGGTAGTTCATGATTCGGTTGACCTAATCCGTACAAGAGGATGGCAGAGACGGTGTAATCTCCCAGCTTGGATTGTTGAACTCGAATCTTTGTCTCGTCTAATCCAACCCTCGGTTCTTCGTGCATCTTCTCCCGTATCCACCCATAGTCGTTTGTTGAAGATGTCGAGAGAATAGGAGAGTAATGGTTGAAGGCGGAAGCTGAAAGGAAGACTGCGAGAAAGACAAAGGCTGTCAGATAGAGGAAAGGTCTTCGTCCTCCTCGTCGCTTGCTCGCGAAGGGTGTACTGAGGGATGGAGGTGATAGAGGAGGCGGATAATCTTCTCCTTGCGCCGAGTGGTAACTCCTGAGTAAGCCCGCGTTCTCTTCTTCTTCTTGATCGATGGAAATCCGAGGAGAGTCGAAGGGTCGAAGTGAGGGTGGATTGGGAGGAGGAGGGGCAGGAGCTAGTGGTGGGACCATCGCTCTATTGAGACAAGGACCACCAGGGTCGAAGATTGAAGCGCGTAGGCGTAGTGAGAAAAGTGAAGTTGAACTAGAGAACCTTCTCGCTTGGTCGCGATGTTCGAGATTTTAATTTCCCATGTTGCAGCTCGCAGGAACTGGATTTCGATCACTTTGTTCCGTCTCTCGAGGATCTCAACCACTTCGTTTCTGCACAGGCATCGTGCGATGAGTGTCATCTTGGAGACGACCGTGACAAGCAGAATAAAAACTCGAATAATTCGTGACAGCGACAAGAGGAATTGTTGCTACATTTTATGCGGTACTGCTGTCGAACAATTCCCCTAGATAGGTCCCTAAGCTGCGACGGTGCTTGTCGTAGTCGTCGCTCCCTCTTCCTCTGCTATCAACCCTTGTCCATCCGCCCTTTTCCGTAACTCTTTGATCTCGTTCGCCCATCTATCGTATTCCCAGTTTCCTGGTCTCAACCCTTCCAACGTGTAGAGTTTGTTCAACCTATGCTTGAGCACGACGATCCTCGTCAACAAGACTTGTTGTTCCTTCCTCCTCACTCCAGGTCGAACTCGCACGATTTCTCGTTTCGAAAGTTTCGGATCCGCCAGTTTCTTCGCTCGTCGCCCGAGAGAGTATTGTAGTCGATGCAGTTCGGTCATCGAGCGAACAATGTTCGAAGAGGCTTTCACAGAAGAGAGCATAAGTCGAACTTGTTGACGATGATAACCGAGGAGCGCGAGTTCTCGTTCGAGAAGAGTGAGAGATCGAGGAGGAGGAGAGGCAGAGGTATCGTTTGAAGTCGAGGGTGATGAAGTAGTGCTGGTCGAAGGAGAGGTAGAACGAGACGGTTCGAGGACATTGAGAACCGAGTTGATGCGAGCCGCTTGACTTTCCATCAATTGGAGTAACCTCCTCGTGCGAAGCCGGATCCATCGAGCGGTGGCGAGATCGTGGTGGTGCAGAGAGTAGTGAGCGATGTTGCCGATGAGGGTAGAAGGGACGACGTAAGGACGAGAGGGAGAAGCGGGGGAAGCAGCGAGATGCGCGACGGGGAGGGAAGCGTTGAAGTCGATCTGAGGAACTTCAGAGGATGTCGACGAAGAGGGGGAGGGAGAACTGGGAGAGTCGGAAGAAGTTGGTTCGAGGAGAATCTCGGCGGACTCCCCTGTCGAATCTAAGGGATCTACTAAGCAGCGAAGCGTCGTCAGTGGATACAGCGAATTGATCAACTGAGTGAAGGTAATGCTGACCTGATTCCGCTGGAACAGATCCAATCGCTTGCTCGAGTTCCGAAATCCGAGAGTTTGAATCGAGCGCCCAGCGAGAGAAGAGGAGATCAAAGTAGTGACGAACGACGGGTCCCGAATCGAGTCGACTTGCGGCCTGGATGAGAGTGGTGAAAGCGCGAGTACCGACGGGATGGGGTTTGTCGGCAGAAGTCGAAGGGGAAGAAGCAGTAGAAAAGGATTGGGTGAAGAAATCGGGAGAGGAAGGGTGAGTCGAAATTCTGTCGAACACTTCCATCACTGAGATCATTGAAGAGAGGTCGTCCAACTCTGCCAAACCTTCGAGTACCCAACACAATTCTTGTTCTCCCATTGTCCGTGTTTTCGCTTTTTGTGCTTCGGAGAGTTCGACGTGCGCTCCGGGTAACTTGATATCGAAAGCGTAGATCTGCTTGACGACGGTCGATAGTACTTTGCGATCTCTGGCTTTGGCGATGATCGAAAAGAAGGGATCGAGTATGGCGTCCATTCGTTTCGGATCTCCCGCGATATCTTCCATCATACTGACCGCCTTCTTCAACAAAGGTTGCGCCGCTGCTCCTTCAACTACCTTTCCCGAAGCCCTCCCGTGCATCTCGATCCATCCCGCCATCGTTTCAAACACCCTGGTGCAAACTGGCACCGAAGGTAAATGTCCCGCTTCGATCATCTCGTCCCAAATCTTGGTAACTCCCGGTGCATACCTCAAGGCGTGATATTGCCAAATGAGTGCGTTCCAATCCCCAGGTCCAGCTTTCGCTCCCGCTTGCCTCAACCTCAACCTAATTAAATCCACTTTGACTGCGTACGCCCTTGCGAGATTTGTCGAAGCCTGGATTGAGAGAGGGAAGCCGGATGATTTTCTCGGAGAATGATGGGGTTTCAGGTGGATCGCAGGAAGGAGAGCGTGGAGGGAGATGAGAGGGAGAGTGTGAGTTAAACCTTGCAAGTCGACCTGGGAGAACAACGTCCAAACTCGGTGAGGATCGGGTTTCGCCAATTTGAGCTCCTGTACGAGTTCGGCCGCGGCTCCTACGAGTTGAACCGAAGATGGAGGGGAAGAGGAATTTGTCGATTGAACCGTCGGAGCGAATAACGCCTGAGATGCCCTAGAGATGGCCGCCCAACTCTTGCTAGGTTGTTTCGATGATGTTTGAGTTCCATGCGAGTCGTCCGAATGGTGAGTGCGAGCCGCGTGAGCCGGATGAAGAGGAAGGGCGGAAGAGGTCGAATGTCGACACCCTGGACAGGGAGAGCGAGCGGTCGAGGTCGAAGCGATCGGAGGTGCTTCGGACCATATCAGGCCTTGCCTCGCCAGCCGTCGGACTGCCATCGTCGAGTAAGTCGAGGTGAGAGAACTCTCTCGGAAATTTCTTCGCTTCCTTCTTCCCGACATACCCTACGCTTTCCGAACGCTCACTCAACAGATCCCTTTGTTTCTGCGTCCAACCGACTCACGGCCGAAGGAGCTGAGCTATCCTTCCTTTCCTTCCTTCTCTCGCTTGACTCGGCTCCCAAATTGCTTCGTTCGTCGTTCTGCTCGACCCGGGGTTACCTCGATGTGGAGGTGTACATGTTCGCTCGGCTCTGATGTGTCCCGCATCGTAGTTGTTCAGAAATTCCGGGACATTCGAACAATTGTATGTCAAAACAGCCTTTTCTTCATGGCTTCCGTGCTCTGACCACGTTGCTCCGGCCGTGCAGACCTAGTATCAAATGCTTCAATGTCATCGATTCGGTCGCGCGAGCAGAACTTCCGTGTCTCTCGGTGAACTCTCCAACCTGCAGTCTGAACGAATGCATCAACCTCGTCGCTTGTTCGTTCCCATACCCACACTCAAGCTCTATAACTTCCGATTTCGCTCTCTCCATTCGGAAGCCAAGATACCGACTGCGGGGGACAGGATGCGTGAGCTTACTTCGATTCTCACAAACGAAACGATGAACTGACTGATGTAATCGTCTATGAAGACACCGTTCTGCCATAGCGTTTGGCGCCGTACACCTTCTTCGACGAATCCGCTTCAACGCCAGACGATCAAAGAGTCAGCGCAGTATTCTGTAAAGAAAGAGATTCAAAGCTCACACCGATTTATAGGCTTTCAACGCTCGTTCGTTCCAGCCGAATACTTCTCCCTGTCGACACTCCAATACAGCGTCAGTGTTCCTTGCCGGCAGCATCAAATCGTCGATCCAAATCAAACTGTGTCGGGAGTCGAACGAGATTTCATCACTTGCCTCGACCTTGTTCAGTCCAAATCCGTTGAACGCTCGCTCCAGCAACCATTCCATCGCTTCTTTCGCATACCCTTTCCCTGCATGCTCCGTCGCTATCGCGAGTCCGAAAGTCGCTTTTCTATGAGGCATCGCAATTTTATCCAGTATGATCCAGCCGACCGGATTAAGACGTTCTCCCTTCTCTGTCGTGTCGCTCGTGTCTCTCAAGCAGACGACGCAATGCAGCGCAGCGCCATCGCCAAGTTGTGTGAACCATTTCTCGACCTCCTGTTTCGATTGTGGTCGAGCCGGGCTCCCTGAAAGGCCGTGTTGCACGATCTCGCTGTTGAAGAGTTTGCAGAGGAAGCCTTCGGGTTCAGAGTAGTCGGAAGGTTCGGGACTTCGAAAGGTAAGTCGCGGAGTTGAAAACGATGGGACTGAGCTCATTTTCGGTCGACGATGAGAGGTTTGTTCGAGGAGAAGGAAGACGAACGTCAGATAACAGCTGATAAAGCGTGAAGGGATCGAGTCGACTGACTGAGCAATTCCCGTGAACCATATGGTGCAGAGCTCGGGCAACCTCGGGGCGGTAAATGAAACCTTATCGCCTCGACAATACTATCTTGTGAGCAGCATTTACAGCATCAAGGACGAAATCAAGGGAGCATAGACGACTGAGCACTCGTGTTAACGACGAAAGGACGATTTTCTCGTTTGCGATCATGGAAAAAAGCCAAAGCTTTACGACTGTGACTCTTTCAGCAGCTCGAGGACTCCCTAGGCGGAGAAGCAGTTGAGTCATGAGAACTCTACTAAGCTTACTGTAGTCGAGCACTGACACTGGTCGATGCAAGCAGAATCCAAACCGACGCTCGACTTGGTTGCGAGCTCACCTCGTACCCACCGTTTCGCTTTCGAGTCGACGAAATCGAATGGAACCGCGACAAAGCAAACTGATCGCAGGAGGAGAAGGAAGAAGAGCACGGCGTATTTCCTTGGGTTCTTGAGTTTTCTCGACTCGAAGTCTTTGTCTACCGCTCTCCCCTTCCCCTCTTCCTTACTCCTTTCCTCCTTCCGCTTCGACTCGACTCGCATCTCTTCATCGCAGCAACCACACACGACTTCGCACCAAGCAGTCAATCCTTTGGAGACGGGTTCCCCCCACCACTTGACTTTCTCTTCCCTTTCTTCTCCCGATCACACCAACCTTTACCTCGATCCTTACAGTTCAAGTACATATCGGCTCCTGACTCACCACATACGCCTCACATCGCCCTCAACAGCTGGACAAAGGATTAGGAAGGAAGACAACGGATTCTAGAGGGACTCCACACTTCCACTCTCGTTCCCCCTCAGGCCGACCCACGCTCATTCCGAACCGCTGCCAGCCTTCACACCGCTAACACTCCTCACTCATGGACTCTGGACGGCTCCGCCCAACAGCATAGCCTTTCCGACGTCGACCTCGGTCCATTCCTTCTTTCGTTTCGACCTCTCTCGTCTTCCATCGATCTCGCTCGTGTTTCGGTTCTAGGCGCTTCGAAATCGACTCGTGGGCGCCTCGGTAACGACGTGTCGGCCGTATGATCTCAAACGAAAAATCTTTCTTCCGCTGCTTCGGGTTTCAGTTTCCTTAGCTTTGACGCTAAAATAGACCAATCGCAACGTGAAATCGCTCGTGGCTGGGATATCTCGATCGACTGGAGCTTGGGCAAGGACTTCTACAGCAACAGCAGATGGAGAAGCGTTCGAAGGAGGAGGCGATGAGCATGTCGAGTCACCGAGAAGCGTGGACGTCGTGAGATGGGCCGAGGTTCCCTTTCCGAAAACAGTTCCAACAGTTACGCGCGGGCGAGCGGGGCCTGAGACTCCCCCAAAAAGCCTCCCGCGAGGGTCTCCCTCTCTTCTCCTCCTTTTCATTCTTTCCTCAGTCTCGCCTCCTCTCCCTCCGCCTTTCGACTTCTTCGAGACCCCCTCCCCTTCATCCAGACTCTTCCACCAGCAACAGCACAAAAAGCGCTCAAGTACTACACCTCTCTTCCTTCACTCAACCCATCCGTCGATCTCGATCTTGCCCTCTCGACCGTATCCCTATCCCCTTTTCGACCAAACAACCTCTTTCACTTCAGCCCATCATGTCGGTCAACCACAAGATGGCGATCATCATGTTAGTGCTTCGTCTGTTGAGGGAACGGTTCCGCGAACGGAACCTCAAACTCACAGACCTCCTTCTCTTTGTGCCCTTCCAGGTCCTGCTTTGCAGCATTCGGTGGATTCCTCTACGGATATGACACTGGAAACATTTCTGGAGTCAAGGAGATGGACTACTTCAAGCGCCAAATGGGAAGACTTCAACCCGACGGAACTTACGCCCTCACTTCTGGCGACAATTCTCTCATTACGTCGATTCTCTCAGCCGGAACGTTCGTCGGTGCTCTCGGAGCTGCCCCTATCTCAAACAAACTCGGACGACGATTCGGTATCATGGTTTACCTCGTCTTGTTCTGTATCGGAGTCGGAATGCAAACTGGTGGAACGAGTGAGTCTTCGTTTTCACATCTTTCACAGTTTCGCATTTGCTGACTCTGCACCTCAATAGCTCTCCCTGTCTTTGTCGTCGGACGTGTCTTTGCTGGTCTCGGTGTCGGAGGAACTTCTTGCATTGTCCCTATGTGAGCTCGATTCTTTCACGTCCATCGCGTTCTTTTCGCTGACTTGTCGCTCGTCTGAAGGTACCAATCTGAGTGCGCACCTCGTCACATTCGTGGAATGATCGTCGGAGCCTACCAAGTGAGTTTACTTTTCTCGAAATCTTGTGTGCAAGCCCGACTGACGTCCCTTTCTTCCTCTTCCTCCTCAGTGGATGATCACCATTGGTTTATTGATCGCGGCTGTAGTAGTGAACGCCACGAAGGATCGGTACGTCGCAGTCTCCCGGAGAAGCTCGAATCTGCCAGCGGCGAAACTGACTCCCTCTCTCTCTTTCGCTCTTGTAGCAACGATCTCGGTTCCTACGCTATCCCCATCGGTTTACAGTTCGCCTGGGCCATAATCCTCGGTGCGGGACTCGCCTTCCTCCCCGAATCGCCTCGTTACCTCATCGGAGCTGGAAAGGACGAACAAGCTCAAGTCGCTCTCGGACGTATCCTCGGTGTCCCAGTCGACTCTCCCCAAGTCGCCGAAGAATACGCTGAAATCGCTGCCCAAATCCACCACACTCGTTCGCTCGGTTCGACTTCTTACCTCGACTGCTTCAAGAGTCAAAACCGCAACCGTCTCCGTACCTTCACTGGTCTTGGTATCCAAGCTCTCCAGCAACTCTCCGGTATCAACTTTATCTTCTACTACGGTAAGCTCACGTTTCTACCGCTTTGAGCGTCGTTTCTACCGCTTTGAGCGTCCGAGCTGAACTGATCAAACCTCTCGGCGGCAACCAGGTACTCAATTCTTCCAGAATTCGGGCATCGCGAATCCATTCATCATCACCATCGCCACGAACGTCGTCAACGTTGGAGCTACTGTTCCTGGTCTCTTCCTCGTTGATCGCGCCGGACGTCGTCCCCTTCTTCTCATCGGAGCCGCCGGTATGGTTATCTGCCACTTCATCGTCGCTGGAGTCGGAGTCGGAGTCTCTGCCGATAACGCAGCTGGACAAAAAGTTTTGGTCGCTTTCGTCTGCATTTTCAGTGAGTTCTTTTTCTTCTGCCACTCAGGAACTCTCGCTCATCTTCTGCCCTGCTCTACAGTCGCCTTCTTCGCTGCTACCTGGGGACCTCTCGCCTGGGTCGTCACTGGAGAAATCTACCCTACCGTGAGTTTTTCGTTTTTAACCTTGTCCTTTTCGCCAGTCACTGACTCGCTCCTTCCTGCTTCTAGGCTACTCGCGCAAAGCAAATGTCCATGTCGACCGCCTCGAACTGGCTCTGGAACTTCGGAATCGGATACGCTACTCCTTACTTGGTCGACAAAGCTCCCGGATCCGCCGGTCTTCAATCCAACGTCTTCTGGATTTGGGGAGGAGCCTCGTGCCTCTGCTTTATTTTCGTATGGCTGTTCGTGCCGGAGACTAAAGGATTATCGTTGGAGCAAGTCGACATCCTTTACCGAAAGTCGTCGATCCTCAACAGCAACAAAGTCCGCAAGGAAATCCTCGCCAACAACGTTTACGACGACGACAAGGAGGCCTACAAGTCGGCCAAGACTGAAGCACAGACCGAACACAAGGAGGACGTCAAGATGCGCGACCTCTAAGCGTTGTCGTCGTCGTTTCCCCTCCTTCTCGGTTTTCTTTTCTACCTTTCATCTCACCATGTCGTTATTATTCGCTTTCCTATTATCGCACGCACCTTCATCGTTACTAGACTCATACATCTTACTTAGAGTACTAGATTGGCAACTAGCCTTGTTAATATCATACCTTCGAGATTCTCCACATTCACGCACTCTCGCTTGTCGTCGTCTCTCGCTGTCAGGATCTTTGTTCTCGGAGTCGATTCGAGAAAGGTCGACAGTGACGATTCCAGAGACTAGGATAGAGTATCAACGACAACGAGCGGTTCCTTTCAATCATCCGACAACTCGAGATATTCTGGCCTCTCTTTCTTCTTGCCCACTTGCTGCTTGCGTAACGGAACTCCTCTGCCTATCGTACTTGGATTTGGCAAGTCGTCCGAGTCGTCTTCGTTGGGGCCGGAGATAGGAATCGTCTTTTTCGTCTTTTTCGAGGCGGAGAGAGTTGATTTCGTGGAGGTGAGGGTCGAGGGAAGAAGAGGTTGAGAGACAACAGCGGCTCGTCGTCCTCGTCGTCCGCTCGTGCCGCTAGTCGAAACCGTCGTTTTCGAGGCATTCTCAACCTTTCTCGATTTCTTCTTGACAAAGATCGAAGACGTCGGGATTTGTTCGTCTCCGCTTTGATCGGACGCCTGACTCGCTCCCCCTCCGTCATCTTCGATTGCTCCTTCTGCAGCCGTCGATCGAGCCCAGGATCTTTCTTGCTCTCCCTCTGACGATCCCTCGTCGACACTGCCTTCATCTTCTTCTTCCTTCTCGACTTGTTTCCCTTTCCCTTTCGATCTCTTCTTCCTCCCTTGCGTTCCAGAATCCAGCTCTCCTGCTTCCTCTTCATCGTCCGCCCCTCGCAAAAGTGCCAATTCTTTCGCCCGAGTTCCCTTTTCGAATCTCCTCTTTTTCCTCGTTCCGTCGACTTCTTCTTTCCTGCGATAAGACCCTCTCACTAACTCGCACCAATGTAGGGGTTGGCGACAAGATGGACAGCTGCCGTTAGTGGGCAGGAGAGGTTGAGCTCGAGTAGCGAGAGGTGCAGCCGAAGGAGCGTTCGGAGTGGAGGAGTCGTTCGAGAGGAAGTGCGAGGCGAGGCAAGGGAGGTGGAAGTGAGCGGTGCAGTAAGTGGTAGTTGAGGCGCAGAGGAAGAAGGAAAGATGGTTCTGCGAGGAAACGAAACCGAAATGAGCTCGCGGCCGTACGAAAAAGTGGGAGGACGACTCACCTCGACATCGATTTTGTCCCGGCAAAGCTCGCAATTCGGTATCAAATTTGATACGCTGTTCCACTTTTGCCAGTGAGACTCGAAGAAGATGTCTACAAGAAGAGTCAGGATTCGTTCTCGCGTGAGTGGTTTCGAAAAACTCACCATCGTCGACTCGCATTCTACCCCCTTCGTCGCCCTCTTCGCGCTGACTCATACGCACAAGACGTTTCCCATCTACTCCTTCGATTCGCAAGTCGACGTTGACTCTGTTCAACCACTCGCTCCTTTCTTCTCCCCACGGGTCTTCATTCTCTTTTCCTTCCTTCAGCCTTTCTTTCTGCCATTTCCTCGCTCCCGCTTCCGTTCTGACAACCGGTCCCAACGTTCTCGCATGATCCCACCATTGTCGAGCGTCGTTCGAGAAGCAAGTTACGGCCAAGTTGAAGGACCTCCAAGGCGGAACGGTCAACATATATTGAAGTACTTGAACTTTCGTGACTGGTCGATTCGAAGCCGCCGTTTTTGGAAACTGTGGGACCGGTTTCGAAGCCAATTTGAGTGTAGCTTTGTCGGAAGTCGAAGAAGGAGCAGAAGGGGAAGCTGCGGAGTGAAGTAACCGGGAAGCGTGAGGATTTTGCCATGCCCATTCGAATTGGAGAGCTTGTAGCTTCGTAGGGAAGCCATGCACGATCAACTCCATCTCCCAGGGTCTACCCAACTTGGTCTTGAAAGCTCCCTGTTTTTCGAACGAGGGAATCAGCTCACATCTCGCTGAATTTGGGATGACCAGACGTACGCCTTTGATCTCCCCTGAATGTTGTTTGTACCTCCTGGGAGGGTCAGGAGTGCTTCCGATATAGGTTCCACCTCGTTTCGGGTTGAATGATCGCAGAAGGTAACAAGCGTAGAACGGAGGGATTGTGTGGTTCAGGAGGGTCGAGGTAGTACTCAGTATTGCTCTAGGCATTGGTGAATCGGGTTCAGATAGCTCGGGAGGCGGAGACGAGGTCATTTAGATGAAGATCGTGATGTTGTTTGTTGATCAGTTCTGGGCGTTGCGCATTGCCTGAGGGTGTCGGAATCGGTTGCTGAGCTGTTCAGGATTCGACGAGAGGGATTACAGGCGATTGGGTGTATGATGTGAGAAAAGTTTGGACTTGGTCAGAGAGCTGGAAATTGCGCGGTGAGAGTTTCGCAACAATTTTGCAAGCGCACTCTCTGCGTTTCTGTGAAGCAGACTGTCTTGCAGGGGATGAAGGAGACAGGTAACGGTGTCTCTGGCCGCGTTCGAGCAGTCAGAAGGCAGGGAGAAAGGGTGTGGAAGTATTGCGAACACCGGAAGAGGTAGCGCTTGTCGCTCTTCTCTCGCTCCGAATTCAGTCTTTCTGGTCTCGGTGGGACGGCAGGTGTCGAGCCGTTAGGCTCGACAAGCGGGCGGACCAAAAAGGTGTGTTTCCTGGCAAAACAATAGCGACTCTCGGTCTCGATCCGAGGACATTTGGGTCGCAAATCCGATGAGACGAAGTGCTTATGAGCCCAACGAACTACCACTGTTCCAAGTCGCTTTACGATGTTCAAGAGTCGTGAGAATGCAATTAGTTGAGAATCAGCTCGAACCTTTTCGTTTCTCCAACTCTGAGCCAAGTTCTGCTCAGCTGACCCAATGCATACTCAGACTGTCTCTCAATCACCTCGAGCTTGCCCTGACCTCGAACGAGCGATGTCAAGAGTCACTCGATCATTCTCGTCAAACAGAGTCGAGATCTCGCACTTGGAAGCGAAAAAGAAAACTGAGTCAGAGTCAATCTAACCTCGATCAAGTCACTCTCTCGTCGAGT